>NW_027414574.1:0-36903 GCF_964106895.1 Numenius arquata
GCTGGTAGGGTTCTGTCGAAATCTGAAGGGTTCCCTAGGGGCCCGTAGAGTCCCGTAGATTTCCGTAGGGGCCTGTAGGGTTATGTAAGTGCCCGCAGGGGTTGGTAGGAGCTTGTAGGGTGCCATATGTTTCCGGAGGGTTGTGTAGGGTTCCGTAGGGGCCTGTGGTGTTCCCTAGGGGCCTGTGGTGTTCCCTAGGGGCCTGTAGAGTCTCGTACAGTTCCGTAGGGTCCTGTAGGTTTCCATAAGCGCCCGCAGAGGTCTGAAGGGGCCCGTACTGTTCCGTAAGGATCCATAGGGTTCCGTAGAGCTTCGTAGGTTCCCTAGAGGCCTGTGGAGTACCGCAGGAGCCAGTAGTGTTCTGTAGGGGCCCGTAGGGTTCCTTCCATAGGGGCTGGCATTGTTCCGTAGGGGCCTGTAGGGTTGTTTAAGTGCCCGCAGAAGTCTGTAGGAGTCTGTGGGATTCTGTAAGGTTCCGGAGGGTTCTGCAGGGTTCCATAGGGGCCCGTAGAGTTCCGTAGTGGCTGGTAAAGTTCCCTAGGGCCCTGTACCGTTCCGTAACTGCCTGCAAGGGTCTTTAGGCTTCCATAGGGGCTGGTAGGGTTCCATAAAGTTCCGTGGGTTCCTGCAGAGTTCTGCAAGTGCCCGCAAGGGCCTGTAGGGGCGCACAGTGTTTCTGCCAGGTTCCGTAGAGTTCCGTAGGGGCCATATTTTTCTGTAGTGGTGGTAGTATTCTGTAGGGGTCTGTAGGGTTCTGTAGGCACCTGCAGTATTCTGTAGGAGCCCATAGGGTTTTCGTGAGGTTCCGTTGTGTTGCTAAGGGTCTTGTAGAGTGCTGTCAGCTCCTGGAGTATTCTGTAGGGTTCCAGAGGGGCTGGTAGGGTTCCGTCGAAATCTGTAGGCTTCCCTAGGGGCCCATAGAGTCCCGTAGATTTCCGTAGGGACCTGTAGGGTTGTGTAAGTGCCCGCAGAAGTCTGTGGGATTCTGTAAGGTTCCGGAGGGTTCTGCAGGGTTCCGTAGGGGCCCGTAGAGTTCCGTAGTGGCTGGTAAAGTTCCGTAGGGCCCTGTGGGGTTCTGTATGGACCTGTAGGGTTCCGTAGGGGCCTGCAGGGTTCCGTAAGTGCCCGCAGGTGTCTGTAGGGTTCCGTAGGGGTCTGTAGGGTTCCGTAGGCACCTGCAGTGTTCTGTAGGAGCCCATAGGGTTTTAGTGAGGTTCCGTTGTGTTGCTAAGGGTCTTGTAGAGTGCTGTCGGGTCCTGGAGTATTCTGTAGGGTTCCAGAGGGGCTGGTAGGGTTCCGTCGAAATCTGAAGGGTTCCCTAGGGGCCCGTGGAGTCCCGTAGATTTCCGTAGGGGCCTGTAGGGTTATGTAAGTGCCCGCAGGGGTTGGTAGGAGCTTGTAGGGTGCCATATGTTTCCGGAGGGTTGTGTAGGGTTCCGTAGGGGCCTGTGGTGTTCCCTAGGGGCCTGTAGAGTCTCGTACAGTTCCGTAGGGTCCTGTAGGTTTCCATAAGTGCCCGCAGAGGTCTGAAGGGGCCCGTACTGTTCCGTAAGGATCCATAGGGCTCCGTAGAGCTTCGTAGGTTCCCTAGAGGCCTGTGGAGTACCGCAGGAGCCAGTAGTGTTTTGTAGGGGCCCGTAGGGTTCCTTCCATAGGGGCTGGCAGTGTTCCGTAGGGGCCTGTAGGGTTGTTTAAGTGCCCGCAGAAGTCTGTAGGAGTCTGTGGGATTCTGTAAGGTTCCGGAGGGTTCTGCAGGGTTCCGTAGGGGCCCGTAGAGTTCCGTAGTGGCTGGTAAAGTTCCGTAGGGCCCTGTGGGGTTCTGTATGGACCTGTAGGGTTCCGTAGGGGCCTGCAGTGTTCTGTAAGTGCCCGTAGGTGTCTGTACGGGTCTGTAGGGTTCCGTAGGCACCTGCAGTATTCTGTAGGAGCCCTTAGGGTTTTCGTGAGGTTCCGTTGTGTTGCTAAGGGTCTTGTAGAGTGCTGTCGGGTCCTGGAGTATTCTGTAGGGTTCCAGAGGGGCTGGTAGGGTTCCGTCGAAATCTGAAGGGTTCCCTAGGGGCCCGTAGAGTCCCGTAGATTTCCGTAGGGGCCTGTAGGGTTGTGTAAGTGCCCGCAGGGGTTGGTAGGAGCTTGTAGGGTGCCATATGTTTCCGGAGGGTTGTGTAGGGTTCCGTAGGGGCCTGTGGTGTTCCCTAGGGGCCTCTAGAGTCTCGTACAGTTCCGTAGGGTCCTGTAGGTTTCCATAAGCGCCCGCAGAGGTCTGAAGGGGCCCGTACTGTGCCGTAAGGATCCATAGGGTTCCGTAGAGCTTCGTAGGTTCCCTAGAGGCCTCTGGAGTACCGCAGGAGCCAGTTGTGTTCTGTAGGGGCCCGTAGGGTTCCTTCCATAGGAGCTGGCAGTGTTCCGTAGGGTCCTCTAGGGTTGAGTAAGTGCCCGCAGGAGTCTGTAGGAATCCGTGGGATTCTGTAAGGTTCTGGAGGGTTCTGCAGGGTTCCGTAGGGGCCCGTAGAGTTCCGTAGTGGCTGGTAAAGTTCCCTAGGGCCCTGTACCGTTCCGTAACTGCCTGCAAGGGTCTTTAGGCTTCCGTAGGGGCTGGTAGGGTTCCATAAAGTTCCGTGGGTTCCTGCAGAGTTCTGCAAGTGCCCGCAAGGGCCTGTAGGGGCGCACAGTGTTTCTGCCAGGTTCCGTAGAGTTCCGTAGGGGCCATATTTTTCTGTAGTGGTGGTAGTATTCTGTAGGGGTCTGTAGGGTTCTGTAGGCACCTGCAGTATTCTGTAGGAGCCCATAGGGTTTTCGTGAGGTTCCGTTGTGTTGCTAAGGGTCTTGTAGAGTGCTGTCGGGTCCTGGAGTATTCTGTAGGGTTCCAGAGGGGCTGGTAGGGTTCCGTCGAAATCTGAAGGGTTCCCTAGGGGCCCATAGAGTCCCGTAGATTTCCGTAGGGACCTGTAGGGTTGTGTAAGTGCCCGCAGAAGTCTGTAGGAGTCTGTGGGATTCTGTAAGGTTCCGGAGGGTTCTGCAGGGTTCCGTAGGGGCCCGTAGAGTTCCGTAGTGGCTGGTAAAGTTCCGTAGGGCCCTGTGGGGTTCTGTATGGACCTGTAGGGTTCCGTAGGGGCCTGCAGGGTTCCGTAAGTGCCCGCAGGTGTCTGTAGGGTTCCGTAGGGGTCTGTAGGGTTCCGTAGGCACCTGTAGTGTTCTGTAGGAGCCCATAGGCTTTTAGTGAGGTTCCGTTGTGTTGCTAAGGGTCTTGTAGAGTGCTGTCGGCTCCTGGAGTATTCTGTAGGGTTCCAGAGGGGCTGGTAGGGTTCCGTCGAAATCTGAAGGGTTCCCTAGGGGCCCGTGGAGTCCCGTAGATTTCCGTAGGGGCCTGTAGGGTTATGTAAGTGCCCGCAGGGGTTGGTAGGAGCTTGTAGGGTGCCATATGTTTCCGGAGGGTTGTGTAGGGTTCCGTAGGGGCCTGTGGTGTTCCCTAGGGGCCTGTAGAGTCTCGTACAGTTCCGTAGGGTCCTGTAGGTTTCCATAAGTGCCCGCAGAGGTCTGAAGGGGCCCGTACTGTGCCGTAAGGATCCATAGGGTTCCGTAGAGCTTCGTAGGTTCCCTAGAGGCCTCTGGAGTACCGCAGGAGCCAGTAGTGTTCTGTAGGGGCCCGTAGGGTTCCTTCCATAGGGGCTGGCAGTGTTCCGTAAAGGCCTGTAGGGTTGTTTAAGTGCCCGCAGAAGTCTGTAGGAGTCTGTGGGATTCTGTAAGGTTCCGGAGGGTTCTGCAGGGTTCCGTAGGGGCCCGTAGAGTTCCGTAGTGGCTGGTAAAGTTCCGTAGGGCCCTGTGGGGTTCTGTATGGACCTGTAGGGTTCCGTAGGGGCCTGCAGTGTTCTGTAAGTGCCCGTAGGTGTCTGTACGGGTCTGTAGGGTTCCGTAGGCACCTGCAGTATTCTGTAGGAGCCCATAGGCTTTTAGTGAGGTTCCGTTGTGTTGCTAAGGGTCTTGTAGAGTGCTGTCGGCTCCTGGAGTATTCTGTAGGGTTCCAGAGGGGCTGGTAGGGTTCCGTCGAAATCTGACGGGTTCCCTAGGGGCCCGTGGAGTCCCGTAGATTTCCGTAGGGGCCTGTAGGGTTATGTAAGTGCCCGCAGGGGTTGGTAGGAGCTTGTAGGGTGCCATATGTTTCCGGAGGGTTGTGTAGGGTTCCGTAGGGGCCTGTGGTGTTCCCTAGGGGCCTGTAGAGTCTCGTACAGTTCCGTAGGGTCCTGTAGGTTTCCATAAGTGCCCGCAGAGGTCTGAAGGGGCCCGTACTGTGCCGTAAGGATCCATAGGGCTCCGTAGAGCTTCGTAGGTTCCCTAGAGGCCTGTGGAGTACCGCAGGAGCCAGTAGTGTTCTGTAGGGGCCCGTAGGGTTCCTTCCATAGGGGCTGGCATTGTTCCGTAGGGGCCTGTAGGGTTGTTTAAGTGCCCGCAGAAGTCTGTAGGAGTCTGTGGGATTCTGTACGGTTCCGGAGGGTTCTGCAGGGTTCCGTAGGGGCCCGTAGAGTTCCGTAGTGGCTGGTAAAGTTCCGTAGGGCCCTGTGGGGTTCTGTATGGACCTGTAGGGTTCCGTAGGGGCCTGCAGTGTTCTGTAAGTGCCCGTAGGTGTCTGTACGGGTCTGTAGGGTTCCGTAGGCACCTGCAGTATTCTGTAGGAGCCCATAGGGTTTTAGTGAGGTTCCGTTGCGTTGCTAAGGGTCTTGTAGAGTGCTGTCGGGTCCTGGAGTATTCTGTAGGGTTCCAGAGGGGCTGGTAGGGTTCCGTCGAAATCTGAAGGGTTCCCTAGGGGCCCATAGAGTCCCGTAGATTTCCGTAGGGACCTGTAGGGTTGTGTAAGTGCCCGCAGGGGTTGGTAGGAGCTTGTAGGGTGCCATATGTTTCCGGAGGGTTGTGTAGGGTTCCGTAGGGGCCTGTGGTGTTCCCTAGGGGCCTGTAGAGTCTCGTACAGTTCCGTAGGGTCCTGTAGGTTTCCATAAGCGCCCGCAGAGGTCTGAAGGGGCCCGTACTGTGCCGTAAGGATCCATAGGGTTCCGTAGAGCTTCGTAGGTTCCCTAGAGGCCTCTGGAGTACTGCAGGAGCCAGTAGTGTTCTGTAGGGGCCCGTAGGGTTCCTTCCATAGGGGCTGGCAGTGTTCCGTAGGGTCCTCTAGGGTTGAGTAAGTGCCCGCAGGAGTCTGTAGGAATCCGTGGGATTCTGTAAGGTTCTGGAGGGTTCTGCAGGGTTCCGTAGGGGCCCGTAGAGTTCCGTAGTGGCTGGTAAAGTTCCCTAGGGCCCTGTACCGTTCCGTAACTGCCTGCAAGGGTCTTTAGGCTTCCGTAGGGGCCGGTAGGGTTCCATAAAGTTCCGTGGGTTCCTGCAGAGTTCTGCAAGTGCCCGCAAGGGCCTGTAGGGGCGCACAGTGTTTCTGCCAGGTTCCGTAGAGTTCCGTAGGGGCCATATTTTTCTGTAGTGGTGGTAGTATTCTGTAGGGGTCTGTAGGGTTCTGTAGGCACCTGCAGTATTCTGTAGGAGCCCATAGGGTTTTCGTGAGGTTCCGTTGTGTTGCTAAGGGTCTTGTAGAGTGCTGTCGGCTCCTGGAGTATTCTGTAGGGTTCCAGAGGGGCTGGTAGGGTTCCGTCGAAATCTGAAGGGTTCCCTAGGGGCCCATAGAGTCCCGTAGATTTCCGTAGGGACCTGTAGGGTTGTGTAAGTGCCCGCAGAAGTCTGTAGGAGTCTGTGGGATTCTGTAAGGTTCTGGAGGGTTCTGCAGGGTTCCGTAGGGGCCCGTAGAGTTCCGTAGTGGCTGGTAAAGTTCCGTAGGGCCCTGTGGGGTTCTGTATGGACCTGTAGGGTTCCGTAGGGGCCTGCAGGGTTCCGTAAGTGCCCGCAGGTGTCTGTAGGGTTCCGTAGGGGTCTGTAGGGTTCCGTAGGCACCTGCACTGTTCTGTAGGAGCCCATAGGGTTTTAGTGAGGTTCCGTTGTGTTGCTAAGGGTCTTGTAGAGTGCTGTCGGGTCCTGGAGTATTCTGTAGGGTTCCAGAGGGGCTGGTAGGGTTCCGTCGAAATCTGAAGGGTTCCCTAGGGGCCCATAGAGTCCCGTAGATTTCCGTAGGGACCTGTAGGGTTGTGTAAGTGCCCGCAGAAGTCTGTAGGAGTCTGTGGGATTCTGTAAGGTTCTGGAGGGTTCTGCAGGGTTCCGTAGGGGCCCGTAGAGTTCCGTAGTGGCTGGTAAAGTTCCGTAGGGCCCTGTGGGGTTCTGTATGGACCTGTAGGGTTCCGTAGGGGCCTGCAGGGTTCTGTAAGTGCCCGCAGGTGTCTGTAGGGTTCCGTAGGGGTCTGTAGGGTTCCGTAGGCACCTGCAGTGTTCTGTAGGAGCCCATAGGGTTTTAGTGAGGTTCCGTTGTGTTGCTAAGGGTCTTGTAGAGTGCTGTCGGCTCCTGGAGTATTCTGTAGGGTTCCAGAGGGGCTGGTAGGGTTCCGTCGAAATCTGTAGGCTTCCCTAGGGGCCCATAGAGTCCCATAGATTTCCGTAGGGACCTGTAGGGTTGTGTAAGTGCCCGCAGAAGTCTGTAGGAGTCTGTGGGATTCTGTAAGGTTCAGGAGGGTTCTGCAGGGTTCCGTAGGGGCCCGTAGAGTTCCGTAGGGGCTGGTAAAGTTCCGTACGGCCCTGTGGGGTTCTGTATGGACCTGTAGGGTTCCGTAGGGGCCTGCAGGGTTCCGTAAGTGCCCGCAGGTGTCTGTAGGGTTCCGTAGGGGTCTGTAGGGTTCCGTAGGCACCTGCACTGTTCTGTAGGAGCCCATAGGGTTTTAGTGAGGTTCCGTTGTGTTGCTAAGGGTCTTGTAGAGTGCTGTCGGCTCCTGGAGTATTCTGTAGGGTTCCAGAGGGGCTGGTAGGGTTCCGTCGAAATCTGAAGGGTTCCCTAGGGGCCCGTAGAGTCCCGTAGATTTCCGTAGGGGCCTGTAGGGTTGTGTAAGTGCCCGCAGGAGTCTGTAGGAATCCGTGGGATTCTGTAAGGTTCTGGAGGGTTCTGCAGGGTTCCGTAGGGGCCCGTAGAGTTCCGTAGTGGCTGGTAAAGTTCCGTAGGGCCCTGTGGGGTTCTGTATGGACCTGTAGGGTTCCGTAGGGGCCTGCAGGGTTCTGTAAGTGCCCGCAGGTGTCTGTAGGGTTCCGTAGGGGTCTGTAGGGTTCCGTAGGCACCTGCAGTGTTCTGTAGGAGCCCATAGGGTTTTAGTGAGGTTCCGTTGTGTTGCTAAGGGTCTTGTAGAGTGCTGTCGGGTCCTGGAGTATTCTGTAGGGTTCCAGAGGGGCTGGTAGGGTTCCGTCGAAATCTGAAGGGTTCCCTAGGGGCCCGTAGAGTCCCGTAGATTTCCGTAGGGGCCTGTAGGGTTGTGTAAGTGCCCGCAGAGGTCTGAAGGGGCCCGTACTGTTCCGTAAGGATCCATAGGGCTCCGTAGAGCTTCGTAGGTTCCCTAGAGGCCTGTGGAGTACCGCAGGAGCCAGTAGTGT
This sequence comes from Numenius arquata, assembly GCF_964106895.1. Lineage (NCBI taxonomy): Eukaryota > Metazoa > Chordata > Aves > Charadriiformes > Scolopacidae > Numenius > Numenius arquata. Next base: position 7,498 of record NW_027414574.1, read on the forward strand.
TCTGTAGGGGCCCGTAGGTTTCCTTCCATAGGGGCTGGCAGTGTTCCGTAGGGGCCTGTAGGGTTGTTTAAGTGCCCGCAGAAGTCTGTAGGAGTCTGTGGGATTCTGTAAGGTTCCGGAGGGTTCTGCAGGGTTCCGTAGGGGCCCGTAGAGTTCCGTAGTGGCTGGTAAAGTTCCGTAGGGCCCTGTGGGGTTCTGTATGGACCTGTAGGGTTCCGTAGGGGCCTGCAGTGTTCTGTAAGTGCCCGTAGGTGTCTGTACGGGTCTGTAGGGTTCCGTAGGCACCTGCAGTATTCTGTAGGAGCCCATAGGGTTTTAGTGAGGTTCCGTTGTGTTGCTAAGGGTCTTGTAGAGTGCTGTCGGCTCCTGGAGTATTCTGTAGGGTTTCAGAGGGGCTGGTAGGGTTCCGTCGAAATCTGAAGGGTTCCCTAGGGGCCCGTAGAGTCCCGTAGATTTCCGTAGGGGCCTGTAGGGTTATGTAAGTGCCCGCAGGGGTTGGTAGGAGCTTGTAGGGTGCCATATGTTTCCGGAGGGTTGTGTAGGGTTCCGTAGGGGCCTGTGGTGTTCCCTAGGGGCCTGTAGAGTCTCGTACAGTTCCGTAGGGTCCTGTAGGTTTCCACAAGTGCCCGCAGAGGTCTGAAGGGGCCCGTACTGTTCCGTAAGGATCCATAGGGCTCCGTAGAGCTTCGTAGGTTCCCTAGAGGCCTGTGGAGTACCGCAGGAGCCAGTAGTGTTCTGTAGGGGCCGTAGGGTTCCTTCCATAGGGGCTGGCAGTGTTCCGTAGGGGCCTGTAGGGTTGTTTAAGTGCCCGCAGATGTCTGTAGGAGTCTGTAGGATTCTGTAAGGTTCCGGAGGGTTCTGCAGGGTTCCGTAGGGGCCCGTAGAGTTCCGTAGTGGCTGGTAAAGTTCCGTAGGGCCCTGTGGGGTTCTGTATGGACCTGTAGGGTTCCGTAGGGGCCTGCAGTGTTCTGTAAGTGCCCGTAGGTGTCTGTACGGGTCTGTAGGGTTCCGTAGGCAACTGCAGTAATCTGTAGGAGCCCTTAGGGTTTTCGTGAGGTTCCGTTGTGTTGCTAAGGGTCTTGTAGAGTGCTGTCGGCTCCTGGAGTATTCTGTAGGGTTCCAGAGGGGCTGGTAGGGTTCCATCGAAATCTGAAGGGTTCCCTAGGGGCCCGTAGAGTCCCATAGATTTCCGTAGGGACCTGTAGGGTTGTGTAAGTGCCCGCAGGGGTTGGTAGGAGCTTGTAGGGTGCCATATGTTTCCGGAGGGTTGTGTAGGGTTCCGTAGGGGCCTGTGGTGTTCCCTAGGGGCCTCTAGAGTCTCGTACAGTTCCGTAGGGTCCTGTAGGTTTCCATAAGCGCCCGCAGAGGTCTGAAGGGGCCCGTACTGTGCCGTAAGGATCCATAGGGTTCCGTAGAGCTTCGTAGGTTCCCTAGAGGCCTCTGGAGTACCGCAGGAGCCAGTAGTGTTCTGTAGGGGCCCGTAGGGTTCCTTCCATAGGAGCTGGCAGTGTTCCGTAGGGTCCTCTAGGGTTGAGTAAGTGCCCACAGGAGTCTGTACGAATCCGTGGGATTCTGTAAGGTTCTGGAGGGTTCTGCAGGGTTCCGTAGAGGCCCGTAGAGTTCCGTAGTGGCTGGTAACGTTCCCTAGGGCCCTGTACCGTTCCGTAACAGCCTGCAAGGGTCTTTAGGCTTCCGTAGGGGCTGGTAGGGTTCCATAAAGTTCCGTGGGTTCCTGCAGAGTTCTGCAAGTGCCCGCAAGGGCCTGTAGGGGCGCACAGTGTTTCTGTCAGGTTCCGCAGAGTTCCGTAGGGGCCATAGGTTTCCGTAGCGGTTGGTAGTATTCCGTAGGGGTCTGTAGGGTTCCGTAGGCACCTGCAGTGTTCTGTAGGAGCCCATAGGGTTTTAGTGAGGTTCCGTTGTGTTGCTAAGGGTCTTGTAGAGTGCTGTCGGCTCCTGGAGTATTCTGTAGGGTTCCAGAGGGGCTCGTAGGGTTCCGTCAAATCTGTAGGCTTCCCTAGGGGCCCGTGGAGTCCTGTACATTTCCGTAGGGACCTGTAGGGTTGTGTAAGTGCCCGCAGGGGTTGGTAGGAGCTTGTAGGGTGCCATAAGTTTCCAGAGGGTTGTGTAGGGTTCCGTAGGGGCCTGTGGTGTTCCCTAGGGGCCTCTAGAGTCTCGTACGTTTCCGTAGGGGCCTGTGGTGTTCCCTAGGGCCCTGTAGAGTCTCGTACGGTTCCGTAGGGGCCTGTGGTGTTCCCTAGGGGCCTCTAGAGTCTCGTACAGTTCCGTAGGGTCCTGTAGGTTTCCATAAGCGCCCGCAGAGGTCTGAAGGGGTCCGTACTGTTCCGTAAGGATCCATAGGGTTCTGTAGAGCTTCGTAGGTTCCCTAGAGGCCTGTGGAGTACCGCAGGAGCCAGTAGTGTTCTGTAGGGGCCCGTAGGGTTCCTTCCATAGGAGCTGGCAGTGTTCCGTAGGGTCCTCTAGGGTTGAGTAAGTGCCCACAGGAGTCTGTAGGAATCCGTGGGATTCTGTAAGGTTCTGGAGGGTTCTGCAGGGTTCCGTAGAGGCCCGTAGAGTTCCGTAGTGGCTGGTAACGTTCCCTAGGGCCCTGTACCGTTCCGTAACTGCCTGCAAGGGTCTTTAGGCTTCCATAGGGGCTGGTAGGGTTCCATAAAGTTCCGTGGGTTCCTGCAGAGTTCTGCAAGTGCCCGCAAGGGCCTGTAGGGGCCCACAGTGTTTCTGTCAGGTTCCGCAGAGTTCCGTAGGGGCCATAGGTTTCCGTAGCGGTTGGTAGTATTCCGTAGGGGTCTGTAGGGTTCCGTAGGCACCTGCAGTGTTCTGTAGGAGCCCATAGGGTTTTCGTGAGGTTCCGTTGTGTTGCTAAGGGTCTTGTAGAGTGCTGTTGGGTCCTGGAGTATTCTGTAGGGTTCCAGAGGGGCTCGTAGGGTTCCGTCAAATCTGTAGGCTTCCCTAGGGGCCCATAGAGTCCCGTAGAGATCCGTAGGGGCCTGTAGGGTTGTGTAAGTGCCCGCAGGGGTTGGTAGGAGCTTGTAGGGTGCCATATGTTTCTGGAGGGTTGTGTAGGGTTCCGTAGGGGCCTGTGGTGTTCCCTAGGGGCCTCTAGAGTCTCGTACGTTTCCGTAGGGGCCTGTGGTGTTCCCTAGGGCCCTGTAGAGTCTCGTACGGTTCCGTAGGGGCCTGTGGTGTTCCCTAGGGGCCTGTAGAGTCTCGTACAGTTCCGTAGGGTCCTGTAGGTTTCCATAAGCGCCCGCAGAGGTCTGAAGGGGCCCGTACTGTTCCGTAAGGATCCATAGGGCTCCGTAGAGCTTCGTAGGTTCCCTAGAGGCCTGTAGAGTACCGCAGGAGCCAGTAGTGTTCTGTAGGGGCCCGTAGGGTTCCTTCCATAGGGGCTGGCAGTGTTCCGTAGGGTCCTCTAGGGTTGAGTAAGTGCCCGCAGGAGTCTGTAGGAATCCGTGGGATTCTGTAAGGTTCTGGAGGGTTCTGCAGGGTTCCGTAGGGGCCCGTAGAGTTCCGTAGTGGCTGGTAAAGTTCCCTAGGGCCCTGTACCGTTCCGTAACTGCCTGCAAGGGTCTTTAGGCTTCCGTAGGGGCTGGTAGGGTTCCATAAAGTTCCGTGGGTTCCTGCAGAGTTCTGCAAGTGCCCGCAAGGGCCTGTAGGGGCGCACAGTGTTTCTGCTAGGTTCCGTAGAGTTCCGTAGGGGCCATATTTTTCTGTAGTGGTGGTAGTATTCTGTAGGGGTCTGTAGGGTTCCGTAGGCACCTGCAGTGTTCTGTAGGAGCCCATAGGGTTTTCGTGAGGTTCCGTTGTGTTGCTAAGGGTCTTGTAGAGTGCTGTTGGGTCCTGGAGTATTCTGTAGGGTTCCAGAGGGGCTGGTAGGGTTCCGTCGAAATCTGAAGGGTTCCCTAGGGGCCCATAGAGTCCCGTAGATTTCCGTAGGGACCTGTAGGGTTGTGTAAGTGCCCGCAGAAGTCTGTAGGAGTCTTGGGATTCTGTAAGGTTCCGGAGGGTTCTGCAGGGTTCCGTAGGGGCCCGTAGAGTTCCGTAGTGGCTGGTAAAGTTCCGTAGGGCCCTGTGGGGTTCTGTATGGACCTGTAGGGTTCCGTAGGGGCCTGCAGTGTTCTGTAAGTGCCCGTAGGTGTCTGTACGGGTCTGTAGGGTTCCGTAGGCACCTGCAGTATTCTGTAGGAGCCCATAGGGTTTTAGTGAGGTTCCATTGTGTTGCTAAGGGTCTTGTAGAGTGCTGTCGGGTCCTGGAGTATTCTGTAGGGTTCCAGAGGGGCTGGTAGGGTTCCGTCAAAATCTGAAGGGTTCCCTAGGGGCCCGTAGAGTCCCATAGATTTCCGTAGGGGCCTGTAGGGTGGTGTAAGTGCCCGCAGGGGTTGGTAGGAGCTTGTAGGGTGCCATATGTTTCCGGAGGGTTGTGTAGGGTTCCGTAGGGGCCTGTGGTGTTCCCTAGGGGCCTGTAGAGTCTCGTACAGTTCCGTAGGGTCCTGTAGGTTTCCATAAGCGCCCGCAGAGGTCTGAAGGGGCCCGTACTGTGCCGTAAGGATCCATAGGGTTCCGTAGAGCTTCGTAGGTTCCCTAGAGGCCTGTGGAGTACCGCAGGAGCCAGTAGTGTTCTGTAGGGGCCCGTAGGGTTCCTTCCATAGGAGCTGGCAGTGTTCCGTAGGGTCCTCTAGGGTTGAGTAAGTGCCCGCAGGAGTCTGTAGGAATCCGTGGGATTCTGTAAGGTTCTGGAGGGTTCTGCAGGGTTCCGTAGGGGCCCGTAGAGTTCCGTAGTGGCTGGTAACGTTCCCTAGGGCCCTGTACTGTTCCGTAACAGCCTGCAAGGGTGTTTAGGCTTCCGTAGGGGCTGGTAGGGTTCCATAAAGTTCCGTGGGTTCCTGCAGAGTTCTGCAAGTGCCCGCAAGGGCCTGTAGGGGCGCACAGTGTTTCTGTCAGGTTCCATAGAGTTCCGTAGGGGCCATAGGTTTCCGTAGCGGCTGGTAGTATTCCGTAGGGGTCTGTAGGGTTCCGTAGGCACCTGCAGTGTTCTATAGGAGCCCATAGGGTTTTAGTGAGGTTCCGTTGTGTTGCTAAGGGTCTTGTAGAGTGCTGTCGGGTCCTGGAGTATTCTGTAGGGTTCCAGAGGGGCTCGTAGGGTTCCGTCAAAATCTGTAGGCTTCCCTAGGGGCCCGTGGAGTCCCGTAGATTTCCGTAGGGGCCTGTAGGGTTGTGTAAGTGCCCGCAGGGGTTGGTAGGAGCTTGTAGGGTGCCATATGTTTCCGGAGGGTTGTGTAGGGTTCCGTAGGGGCCTGTGGTGTTCCCTAGGGGCCTGTAGAGTCTCGTACGTTTCCGTAGGGGCCTGTGATGTTCCCTAGGGCCCTGTAGAGTCTCGTACGGTTCCGTAGGGTCCTGTAGGTTTCCATAAGAGCCCGCAGAGGTCTGAAGGGGCCCGTACTGTTCCGTAAGGATCCATAGGGTTCCGTAGAGCTTCGTAGGTTCCCTAGAGGCCTGTAGAGTACCGCAGGAGCCAGTAGTGTTCTGTAGGGGCCCGTAGGGTTCCTTCCATAGGGGCTGGCAGTGTTCCGTAGGGGCCTGTAGGGTTGTTTAAGTGCCCGCAGAAGTCTGTAGGAGTCTGTGGGATTCTGTAAAGTTCCGGAGGGTTCTGCAGGGTTCCGTAGGGGCCCGTAGAGTTCCGTAGTGGCTGGTAAAGTTCCGTAGGGCCCTGTGGGGTTCTGTATGGACCTGTAGGGTTCCGTAGGGGCCTGCAGGGTTCCGTAAGTGCCCGCAGGTGTCTGTAGGGTTCCGTAGGGGTCTGTAGGGTTCCGTAGGCACCTGTAGTGTTCTGTAGGAGCCCATAGGGTTTTAGTGAGGTTCCGTTGTGTTGCTAAGGGTCTTGTAGAGTGCTGTCGGCTCCTGGAGTATTCTGTAGGGTTCCAGAGGGGCTGGTAGGGTTCCGTCGAAATCTGAAGGGTTCCCTAGGGGCCCGTGGAGTCCCGTAGATTTCCGTAGGGGCCTGTAGGGTTATGTAAGTGCCCGCAGGGGTTGGTAGGAGCTTGTAGGGTGCCATATGTTTCCGGAGGGTTGTGTAGGGTTCCGTAGGGGCCTGTGGTGTTCCCTAGGGGCCTGTAGAGTCTCGTACAGTTCCGTAGGGTCCTGTAGGTTTCCATAAGTGCCCGCAGAGGTCTGAAGGGGCCCGTACTGTTCCGTAAGGATCCATAGGGCTCCGTAGAGCTTCGTAGGTTCCCTAGAGGCCTGTGGAGTACCGCAGGAGCCAGTAGTGTTCTGTAGGGGCCCGTAGGGTTCCTTCCATAGGGGCTGGCAGTGTTCCGTAGGGGCCTGTAGGGTTGTTTAAGTGCCCGCAGAAGTCTGTAGGAGTCTGTGGGATTCTGTAAGGTTCCGGAGGGTTCTGCAGGGTTCCGTAGGGGCCCGTAGAGTTCCGTAGTGGCTGGTAAAGTTCCGTAGGGCCCTGTGGGGTTCTGTATGGACCTGTAGGGTTCCGTAGGGGCCTGCAGTGTTCTGTAAGTGCCCGTAGGTGTCTGTACGGGTCTGTAGGGTTCCGTAGGCACCTGCAGTATTCTGTAGGAGCCCATAGGGTTTTAGTGAGGTTCCGTTGTGTTGCTAAGGGTCTTGTAGAGTGCTGTCAGGTCCTGGAGTATTCTGTAGGGTTCCAGAGGGGCTGGTAGGGTTCCGTCAAAATCTGTAGGCTTCCCTAGGGGCCCGTGGAGTCCCGTAGATTTCCGTAGGGGCCTGTAGGGTTGTGTAAGTGCCCGCAGGGGTTGGTAGGAGCTTGTAGGGTGCCATATGTTTCCGGAGGGTTGTGTAGGGTTCCGTAGGGGCCTGTGGTGTTCCCTAGGGGCCTGTAGAGTGTCGTACGGTTCCGTAGGGGCCTGTGATGTTCCCTAGGGCCCTGTAGAGTCTCGTACGGTTCCGTAGGGGCCTGTGGTGTTCCCTAGGGGCCTGTAGAGTCTCGTACAGTTCCGTAGGGTCCTGTAGGTTTCCATAAGCGCCCGCCGAGGTCTGAAGGGGCCCGTACTGTGCCGTAAGGATCCATAGGGTTCCGTAGAGCTTCGTAGGTTCCCTAGAGGCCTGTAGAGTACCGCAGGAGCCAGTAGTGTTCTGTAGGGGCCCGTAGGGTTCCTTCCATAGGGGCTGGCAGTGTTCCGTAGGGGCCTGTAGGGTTGTTTAAGTGCCCGCAGAAGTCTGTAGGAGTCTGTGGGATTCTGTAAAGTTCCGGAGGGTTCTGCAGGGTTCCGTAGGGGCCCGTAGAGTTCCGTAGTGGCTGGTAAAGTTCCGTAGGGCCCTGTGGGGTTCTGTATGGACCTGTAGGGTTCCGTAGGGGCCTGCAGGGTTCTGTAAGTGCCCGCAGGTGTCTGTAGGGTTCCGTAGGGGTCTGTAGGGTTACGTAGGCACCTGCAGTGTTCTGTAGGAGCCCATAGGGTTTTAGTGAGGTTCCGTTGTGTTGCTAAGGGTCTTGTAGAGTGCTGTCGGCTCCTGGAGTATTCTGTAGGGTTTCAGAGGGGCTGGTAGGGTTCCGTCGAAATCTGAAGGGTTCCCTAGGGGCCCGTAGAGTCCCGTAGATTTCCGTAGGGGCCTGTAGGGTTATGTAAGTGCCCGCAGGGGTTGGTAGGAGCTTGTAGGGTGCCATATGTTTCCGGAGGGTTGTGTAGGGTTCCGTAGGGGCCTGTGGTGTTCCCTAGGGGCCTGTAGAGTCTCGTACAGTTCCGTAGGGTCCTGTAGGTTTCCACAAGTGCCCGCAGAGGTCTGAAGGGGCCCGTACTGTTCCGTAAGGATCCATAGGGCTCCGTAGAGCTTCGTAGGTTCCCTAGAGGCCTGTGGAGTACCGCAGGAGCCAGTAGTGTTCTGTAGGGGCCGTAGGGTTCCTTCCATAGGGGCTGGCAGTGTTCCGTAGGGGCCTGTAGGGTTGTTTAAGTGCCCGCAGATGTCTGTAGGAGTCTGTAGGATTCTGTAAGGTTCCGGAGGGTTCTGCAGGGTTCCGTAGGGGCCCGTAGAGTTCCGTAGTGGCTGGTAAAGTTCCGTAGGGCCCTGTGGGGTTCTGTATGGACCTGTAGGGTTCCGTAGGGGCCTGCAGTGTTCTGTAAGTGCCCGTAGGTGTCTGTACGGGTCTGTAGGTTTCCGTAGGCAACTGCAGTATTCTGTAGGAGCCCTTAGGGTTTTCGTGAGGTTCCGTTGTGTTGCTAAGGGTCTTGTAGAGTGCTGTCGGCTCCTGGAGTATTCTGTAGGGTTCCAGAGGGGCTGGTAGGGTTCCGTCGAAATCTGAAGGGTTCCCTAGGGGCCCGTAGAGTCCCATAGATTTCCGTAGGGACCTGTAGGGTTGTGTAAGTGCCCGCAGGGGTTGGTAGGAGCTTGTAGGGTGCCATATGTTTCCGGAGGGTTGTGTAGGGTTCCGTAGGGGCCTGTGGTGTTCCCTAGGGTCCTCTAGAGTCTCGTACAGTTCCGTAGGGTCCTGTAGGTTTCCATAAGCGCCCGCAGAGGTCTGAAGGGGCCCGTACTGTGCCGTAAGGATCCATAGGGTTCCGTAGAGCTTCGTAGGTTCCCTAGAGGCCTCTGGAGTACCGCAGGAGCCAGTAGTGTTCTGTAGGGGCCCGTAGGGTTCCTTCCATAGGAGCTGGCAGTGTTCCGTAGGGTCCTCTAGGGTTGAGTAAGTGCCCACAGGAGTCTGTAGGAATCCGTGGGATTCTGTAAGGTTCTGGAGGGTTCTGCAGGGTTCCGTAGAGGCCCGTAGAGTTCCGTAGTGGCTGGTAACGTTCCCTAGGGCCCTGTACCGTTCCGTAACAGCCTGCAAGGGTCTTTAGGCTTCCGTAGGGGCTGGTAGGGTTCCATAAAGTTCCGTGGGTTCCTGCAGAGTTCTGCAAGTGCCCGCAAGGGCCTGTAGGGGCGCACAGTGTTTCTGTCAGGTTCCGCAGAGTTCCGTAGGGGCCATAGGTTTCCGTAGCGGTTGGTAGTATTCCGTAGGGGTCTGTAGGGTTCCGTAGGCACCTGTAGTGTTCTGTAGGAGCCCATAGGGTTTTAGTGAGGTTCCGTTGTGTTGCTAAGGGTCTTGTAGAGTGCTGTCGGCTCCTGGAGTATTCTGTAGGGTTCCAGAGGGGCTGGTAGGGTTCCGTCGAAATCTGAAGGGTTCCCTAGGGGCCCGTGGAGTCCCGTAGATTTCCGTAGGGGCCTGTAGGGTTATGTAAGTGCCCGCAGGGGTTGGTAGGAGCTTGTAGGGTGCCATATGTTTCCGGAGGGTTGTGTAGGGTTCCGTAGGGGCCTGTGGTGTTCCCTAGGGGCCTGTAGAGTCTCGTACAGTTCCGTAGGGTCCTGTAGGTTTCCATAAGTGCCCGCAGAGGTCTGAAGGGGCCCGTACTGTTCCGTAAGGATCCATAGGGCTCCGTAGAGCTTCGTAGGTTCCCTAGAGGCCTGTGGAGTACCGCAGGAGCCAGTAGTGTTCTGTAGGGGCCCGTAGGTTTCCTTCCATAGGGGCTGGCAGTGTTCCGTAGGGGCCTGTAGGGTTGTTTAAGTGCCCGCAGAAGTCTGTAGGAGTCTGTGGGATTCTGTAAGGTTCCGGAGGGTTCTGCAGGGTTCCGTAGGGGCCCGTAGAGTTCCGTAGTGGCTGGTAAAGTTCCGTAGGGCCCTGTGGGGTTCTGTATGGACCTGTAGGGTTCCGTAGGGGCCTGCAGTGTTCTGTAAGTGCCCGTAGGTGTCTGTACGGGTCTGTAGGGTTCCGTAGGCACCTGCAGTATTCTGTAGGAGCCCATAGGGTTTTAGTGAGGTTCCGTTGTGTTGCTAAGGGTCTTGTAGACTGCTGTCAGGTCCTGGAGTATTCTGTAGGGTTCCAGAGGGGCTGGTAGGGTTCCGTCAAAATCTGTAGGCTTCCCTAGGGGCCCGTGGAGTCCCGTAGATTTCCGTAGGGGCCTGTAGGGTTGTGTAAGTGCCCGCAGGGGTTGGTAGGAGCTTGTAGGGTGCCATATGTTTCCGGAGGGTTGTGTAGGGTTCCGTAGGGGCCTGTGGTGTTCCCTAGGGGCCTGTAGAGTGTCGTACGGTTCCGTAGGGGCCTGTGATGTTCCCTAGGGCCCTGTAGAGTCTCGTACGGTTCCGTAGGGGCCTGTGGTGTTCCCTAGGGGCCTGTAGAGTCTCGTACAGTTCCGTAGGGTCCTGTAGGTTTCCATAAGCGCCCGCAGAGGTCTGAAGGGGCCCGTACTGTTCCGTAAGGATCCATAGGGTTCCGTAGAGCTTCGTAGGTTCCCTAGAGGCCTGTAGAGTACCGCAGGAGCCAGTAGTGTTCTGTAGGGGCCCGTAGGGTTCCTTCCATAGGGGCTGGCAGTGTTCCGTAGGGGCCTGTAGGGTTGTTTAAGTGCCCGCAGAAGTCTGTAGGAGTCTGTGGGATTCTGTAAAGTTCCGGAGGGTTCTGCAGGGTTCCGTAGGGGCCCGTAGAGTTCCGTAGTGGCTGGTAAAGTTCCGTAGGGCCCTGTGGGGTTCTGTATGGACCTGTAGGGTTCCGTAGGGGCCTGCAGGGTTCTGTAAGTGCCCGCAGGTGTCTGTAGGGTTCCGTAGGGGTCTGTAGGGTTACGTAGGCACCTGCAGTGTTCTGTAGGAGCCCATAGGGTTTTAGTGAGGTTCCGTTGTGTTGCTAAGGGTCTTGTAGAGTGCTGTCGGCTCCTGGAGTATTCTGTAGGGTTTCAGAGGGGCTGGTAGGGTTCCGTCGAAATCTGAAGGGTTCCCTAGGGGCCCGTAGAGTCCCGTAGATTTCCGTAGGGGCCTGTAGGGTTATGTAAGTGCCCGCAGGGGTTGGTAGGAGCTTGTAGGGTGCCATATGTTTCCGGAGGGTTGTGTAGGGTTCCGTAGGGGCCTGTGGTGTTCCCTAGGGGCCTGTAGAGTCTCGTACAGTTCCGTAGGGTCCTGTAGGTTTCCACAAGTGCCCGCAGAGGTCTGAAGGGGCCCGTACTGTTCCGTAAGGATCCATAGGGCTCCGTAGAGCTTTGTAGGTTCCCTAGAGGCCTGTGGAGTACCGCAGGAGCCAGTAGTGTTCTGTAGGGGCCGTAGGGTTCCTTCCATAGGGGCTGGCAGTGTTCCGTAGGGGCCTGTAGGGTTGTTTAAGTGCCCGCAGATGTCTGTAGGAGTCTGTAGGATTCTGTAAGGTTCCGGAGGGTTCTGCAGGGTTCCGTAGGGGCCCGTAGAGTTCCGTAGTGGCTGGTAAAGTTCCGTAGGGCCCTGTGGGGTTCTGTATGGACCTGTAGGGTTCCGTAGGGGCCTGCAGTGTTCTGTAAGTGCCCGTAGGTGTCTGTACGGGTCTGTAGGGTTCCGTAGGCAACTGCAGTATTCTGTAGGAGCCCTTAGGGTTTTCGTGAGGTTCCGTTGTGTTGCTAAGGGTCTTGTAGAGTGCTGTCGGCTCCTGGAGTATTCTGTAGGGTTCCAGAGGGGCTGGTAGGGTTCCGTCGAAATCTGAAGGGTTCCCTAGGGGCCCGTAGAGTCCCATAGATTTCCGTAGGGACCTGTAGGGTTGTGTAAGTGCCCGCAGGGGTTGGTAGGAGCTTGTAGGGTGCCATATGTTTCCGGAGGGTTGTGTAGGGTTCCGTAGGGGCCTGTGGTGTTCCCTAGGGGCCTCTAGAGTCTCGTACAGTTCCGTAGGGTCCTGTAGGTTTCCATAAGCGCCCGCAGAGGTCTGAAGGGGCCCGTACTGTGCCGTAAGGATCCATAGGGTTCCGTAGAGCTTCGTAGGTTCCCTAGAGGCCTCTGGAGTACCGCAGGAGCCAGTAGTGTTCTGTAGGGGCCCGTAGGGTTCCTTCCATAGGAGCTGGCAGTGTTCCGTAGGGTCCTCTAGGGTTGAGTAAGTGCCCACAGGAGTCTGTAGGAATCCGTGGGATTCTGTAAGGTTCTGGAGGGTTCTGCAGGGTTCCGTAGAGGCCCGTAGAGTTCCGTAGTGGCTGGTAACGTTCCCTAGGGCCCTGTACCGTTCCGTAACAGCCTGCAAGGGTCTTTAGGCTTCCGTAGGGGCTGGTAGGGTTCCATAAAGTTCCGTGGGTTCCTGCAGAGTTCTGCAAGTGCCCGCAAGGGCCTGTAGGGGCGCACAGTGTTTCTGTCAGGTTCCGCAGAGTTCCGTAGGGGCCATAGGTTTCCGTAGCGGTTGGTAGTATTCCGTAGGGGTCTGTAGGGTTCCGTAGGCACCTGTAGTGTTCTGTAGGAGCCCATAGGGTTTTAGTGAGGTTCCGTTGTGTTGCTAAGGGTCTTGTAGAGTGCTGTCGGCTCCTGGAGTATTCTGTAGGGTTCCAGAGGGGCTGGTAGGGTTCCGTCGAAATCTGAAGGGTTCCCTAGGGGCCCGTGGAGTCCCGTAGATTTCCGTAGGGGCCTGTAGGGTTATGTAAGTGCCCGCAGGGGTTGGTAGGAGCTTGTAGGGTGCCATATGTTTCCGGAGGGTTGTGTAGGGTTCCGTAGGGGCCTGTGGTGTTCCCTAGGGGCCTGTAGAGTCTCGTACAGTTCCGTAGGGTCCTGTAGGTTTCCATAAGTGCCCGCAGAGGTCTGAAGGGGCCCGTACTGTTCCGTAAGGATCCATAGGGCTCCGTAGAGCTTCGTAGGTTCCCTAGAGGCCTGTGGAGTACCGCAGGAGCCAGTAGTGTTCTGTAGGGGCCCGTAGGGTTCCTTCCATAGGGGCTGGCAGTGTTCCGTAGGGGCCTGTAGGGTTGTTTAAGTGCCCGCAGAAGTCTGTAGGAGTCTGTGGGATTCTGTAAGGTTCCGGAGGGTTCTGCAGGGTTCCGTAGGGGCCCGTAGAGTTCCGTAGTGGCTGGTAAAGTTCCGTAGGGCCCTGTGGGGTTCTGTATGGACCTGTAGGGTTCCGTAGGGGCCTGCAGTGTTCTGTAAGTGCCCGTAGGTGTCTGTACGGGTCTGTAGGGTTCCGTAGGCACCTGCAGTATTCTGTAGGAGCCCATAGGGTTTTAGTGAGGTTCCGTTGTGTTGCTAAGGGTCTTGTAGAGTGCTGTCAGGTCCTGGAGTATTCTGTAGGGTTCCAGAGGGGCTGGTAGGGTTCCGTCAAAATCTGTAGGCTTCCCTAGGGGCCCGTGGAGTCCCGTAGATTTCCGTAGGGGCCTGTAGGGTTGTGTAAGTGCCCGCAGGGGTTGGTAGGAGCTTGTAGGGTGCCATATGTTTCCGGAGGGTTGTGTAGGGTTCCGTAGGGGCCTGTGGTGTTCCCTAGGGGCCTGTAGAGTGTCGTACGGTTCCGTAGGGGCCTGTGATGTTCCCTAGGGCCCTGTAGAGTCTCGTACGGTTCCGTAGGGGCCTGTGGTGTTCCCTAGGGGCCTGTAGAGTCTCGTACAGTTCCGTAGGGTCCTGTAGGTTTCCACAAGTGCCCGCAGAGGTCTGAAGGGGCCCGTACTGTTCCGTAAGGATCCATAGGGCTCCGTAGAGCTTCGTAGGTTCCCTAGAGGCCTGTGGAGTACCGCAGGAGCCAGTAGTGTTCTGTAGGGGCCGTAGGGTTCCTTCCATAGGGGCTGGCAGTGTTCCGTAGGGGCCTGTAGGGTTGTCTAAGTGCCCGCAGAAGTCTGTAGGAGTCTGTGGGATTCTGTAAGGTTCCGGAGGGTTCTGCAGGGTTCCGTAGGGGCCCGTAGAGTTCCGTAGTGGCTGGTAAAGTTCCGTAGGGCCCTGTGGGGTTCTGTATGGACCTGTAGGGTTCCGTAGGGGCCTGCAGTGTTCTGTAAGTGCCCGTAGGTGTCTGTACGGGTCTGTAGGGTTCCGTAGGCAACTGCAGTATTCTGTAGGAGCCCTTAGGGTTTTCGTGAGGTTCCGTTGTGTTGCTAAGGGTCTTGTAGAGTGCTGTCGGCTCCTGGAGTATTCTGTAGGGTTCCAGAGGGGCTGGTAGGGTTCCGTCGAAATCTGAAGGGTTCCCTAGGGGCCCGTAGAGTCCCATAGATTTCCGTAGGGACCTGTAGGGTTGTGTAAGTGCCCGCAGGGGTTGGTAGGAGCTTGTAGGGTGCCATATGTTTCCGGAGGGTTGTGTAGGGTTCCGTAGGGGCCTGTGGTGTTCCCTAGGGGCCTGTAGAGTCTCGTACAGTTCCGTAGGGTCCTGTAGGTTTCCATAAGCGCCCGCAGAGGTCTGAAGGGGCCCGTACTGTGCCGTAAGGATCCATAGGGTTCCGTAGAGCTTCGTAGGTTCCCTAGAGGCCTGTGGAGTACCGCAGGAGCCAGTAGTGTTCTGTAGGGGCCCGTAGGGTTCCTTCCATAGGAGCTGGCAGTGTTCCGTAGGGTCCTCTAGGGTTGAGTAAGTGCCCACAGGAGTCTGTAGGAATCCGTGGGATTCTGTAAGGTTCTGGAGGGTTCTGCAGGGTTCCGTAGAGGCCCGTAGAGTTCCGTAGTGGCTGGTAACGTTCCCTAGGGCCCTGTACCGTTCCGTAACAGCCTGCAAGGGTCTTTAGGCTTCCGTAGGGGCTGGTAGGGTTCCATAAAGTTCCGTGGGTTCCTGCAGAGTTCTGCAAGTGCCCGCAAGGGCCTGTAGGGGCGCACAGTGTTTCTGTCAGGTTCCGCAGAGTTCCGTAGGGGCCATAGGTTTCCGTAGCGGTTGGTAGTATTCCGTAGGGGTCTGTAGGGTTCCGTAGGCACCTGCAGTGTTCTGTAGGAGCCCATAGGGTTTTAGTGAGGTTCCGTTGTGTTGCTAAGGGTCTTGTAGAGTGCTGTCGGCTCCTGGAGTATTCTGTAGGGTTCCAGAGGGGCTGGTAGGGTTCCGTCGAAATCTGAAGGGTTCCCTAGGGGCCCGTGGAGTCCCGTAGATTTCCGTAGGGGCCTGTAGGGTTATGTAAGTGCCCGCAGGGGTTGGTAGGAGCTTGTAGGGTGCCATATGTTTCCGGAGGGTTGTGTAGGGTTCCGTAGGGGCCTGTGGTGTTCCCTAGGGGCCTGTAGAGTCTCGTACAGTTCCGTAGGGTCCTGTAGGTTTCCATAAGTGCCCGCAGAGGTCTGAAGGGGCCCGTACTGTTCCGTAAGGATCCATAGGGCTCCGTAGAGCTTCGTAGGTTCCCTAGAGGCCTGTGGAGTACCGCAGGAGCCAGTAGTGTTCTGTAGGGGCCCGTAGGGTTCCTTCCATAGGGGCTGGCAGTGTTCCGTAGGGGCCTGTAGGGTTGTTTAAGTGCCCGCAGAAGTCTGTAGGAGTCTGTGGGATTCTGTAAGGTTCCGGAGGGTTCTGCAGGGTTCCGTAGGGGCCCGTAGAGTTCCGTAGTGGCTGGTAAAGTTCCGTAGGGCCCTGTGGGGTTCTGTATGGACCTGTAGGGTTCCGTAGGGGCCTGCAGTGTTCTGTAAGTGCCCGTAGGTGTCTGTACGGGTCTGTAGGGTTCCGTAGGCACCTGCAGTATTCTGTAGGAGCCCATAGGGTTTTAGTGAGGTTCCGTTGTGTTGCTAAGGGTCTTGTAGAGTGCTGTCAGGTCCTGGAGTATTCTGTAGGGTTCCAGAGGGGCTGGTAGGGTTCCGTCAAAATCTGTAGGCTTCCCTAGGGGCCCGTGGAGTCCCGTAGATTTCCGTAGGGGCCTGTAGGGTTGTGTAAGTGCCCGCAGGGGTTGGTAGGAGCTTGTAGGGTGCCATATGTTTCCGGAGGGTTGTGTAGGGTTCCGTAGGGGCCTGTGGTGTTCCCTAGGGGCCTGTAGAGTGTCGTACGGTTCCGTAGGGGCCTGTGATGTTCCCTAGGGCCCTGTAGAGTCTCGTACGGTTCCGTAGGGGCCTGTGGTGTTCCCTAGGGGCCTGTAGAGTCTCGTACAGTTCCGTAGGGTCCTGTAGGTTTCCATAAGCGCCCGCCGAGGTCTGAAGGGGCCCGTACTGTGCCGTAAGGATCCATAGGGTTCCGTAGAGCTTCGTAGGTTCCCTAGAGGCCTGTAGAGTACCGCAGGAGCCAGTAGTGTTCTGTAGGGGCCCGTAGGGTTCCTTCCATAGGGGCTGGCAGTGTTCCGTAGGGGCCTGTAGGGTTGTTTAAGTGCCCGCAGAAGTCTGTAGGAGTCTGTGGGATTCTGTAAAGTTCCGGAGGGTTCTGCAGGGTTCCGTAGGGGCCCGTAGAGTTCCGTAGTGGCTGGTAAAGTTCCGTAGGGCCCTGTGGGGTTCTGTATGGACCTGTAGGGTTCCGTAGGGGCCTGCAGGGTTCTGTAAGTGCCCGCAGGTGTCTGTAGGGTTCCGTAGGGGTCTGTAGGGTTACGTAGGCACCTGCAGTGTTCTGTAGGAGCCCATAGGGTTTTAGTGAGGTTCCGTTGTGTTGCTAAGGGTCTTGTAGAGTGCTGTCGGCTCCTGGAGTATTCTGTAGGGTTTCAGAGGGGCTGGTAGGGTTCCGTCGAAATCTGAAGGGTTCCCTAGGGGCCCGTAGAGTCCCGTAGATTTCCGTAGGGGCCTGTAGGGTTATGTAAGTGCCCGCAGGGGTTGGTAGGAGCTTGTAGGGTGCCATATGTTTCCGGAGGGTTGTGTAGGGTTCCGTATGGGCCTGTGGTGTTCCCTAGGGGCCTGTAGAGTCTCGTACAGTTCCGTAGGGTCCTGTAGGTTTCCACAAGTGCCCGCAGAGGTCTGAAGGGGCCCGTACTGTTCCGTAAGGATCCATAGGGCTCCGTAGAGCTTCGTAGGTTCCCTAGAGGCCTGTGGAGTACCGCAGGAGCCAGTAGTGTTCTGTAGGGGCCGTAGGGTTCCTTCCATAGGGGCTGGCAGTGTTCCGTAGGGGCCTGTAGGGTTGTTTAAGTGCCCGCAGATGTCTGTAGGAGTCTGTAGGATTCTGTAAGGTTCCGGAGGGTTCTGCAGGGTTCCGTAGGGGCCCGTAGAGTTCCGTAGTGGCTGGTAAAGTTCCGTAGGGCCCTGTGGGGTTCTGTATGGACCTGTAGGGTTCCGTAGGGGCCTGCAGTGTTCTGTAAGTGCCCGTAGGTGTCTGTACGGGTCTGTAGGGTTCCGTAGGCAACTGCAGTATTCTGTAGGAGCCCTTAGGGTTTTCGTGAGGTTCCGTTGTGTTGCTAAGGGTCTTGTAGAGTGCTGTCGGCTCCTGGAGTATTCTGTAGGGTTCCAGAGGGGCTGGTAGGGTTCCGTCGAAATCTGAAGGGTTCCCTAGGGGCCCGTAGAGTCCCATAGATTTCCGTAGGGACCTGTAGGGTTGTGTAAGTGCCCGCAGGGGTTGGTAGGAGCTTGTAGGGTGCCATATGTTTCCGGAGGGTTGTGTAGGGTTCCGTAGGGGCCTGTGGTGTTCCCTAGGGGCCTCTAGAGTCTCGTACAGTTCCGTAGGGTCCTGTAGGTTTCCATAAGCGCCCGCAGAGGTCTGAAGGGGCCCGTACTGTGCCGTAAGGATCCATAGGGTTCCGTAGAGCTTCGTAGGTTCCCTAGAGGCCTCTGGAGTACCGCAGGAGCCAGTAGTGTTCTGTAGGGGCCCGTAGGGTTCCTTCCATAGGAGCTGGCAGTGTTCCGTAGGGTCCTCTAGGGTTGAGTAAGTGCCCACAGGAGTCTGTAGGAATCCGTGGGATTCTGTAAGGTTCTGGAGGGTTCTGCAGGGTTCCGTAGAGGCCCGTAGAGTTCCGTAGTGGCTGGTAACGTTCCCTAGGGCCCTGTACCGTTCCGTAACAGCCTGCAAGGGTCTTTAGGCTTCCGTAGGGGCTGGTAGGGTTCCATAAAGTTCCGTGGGTTCCTGCAGAGTTCTGCAAGTGCCCGCAAGGGCCTGTAGGGGCGCACAGTGTTTCTGTCAGGTTCCGCAGAGTTCCGTAGGGGCCATAGGTTTCCGTAGCGGTTGGTAGTATTCCGTAGGGGTCTGTAGGGTTCCGTAGGCACCTGTAGTGTTCTGTAGGAGCCCATAGGGTTTTAGTGAGGTTCCGTTGTGTTGCTAAGGGTCTTGTAGAGTGCTGTCGGCTCCTGGAGTATTCTGTAGGGTTCCAGAGGGGCTGGTAGGGTTCCGTCGAAATCTGAAGGGTTCCCTAGGGGCCCGTGGAGTCCCGTAGATTTCCGTAGGGGCCTGTAGGGTTATGTAAGTGCCCGCAGGGGTTGGTAGGAGCTTGTAGGGTGCCATCTGTTTCCGGAGGGTTGTGTAGGGTTCCGTAGGGGCCTGTGGTGTTCCCTAGGGGCCTGTAGAGTCTCGTACAGTTCCGTAGGGTCCTGTAGGTTTCCATAAGTGCCCGCAGAGGTCTGAAGGGGCCCGTACTGTTCCGTAAGGATCCATAGGGCTCCGTAGAGCTTCGTAGGTTCCCTAGAGGCCTGTGGAGTACCGCAGGAGCCAGTAGTGTTCTGTAGGGGCCCGTAGGGTTCCTTCCATAGGGGCTGGCAGTGTTCCGTAGGGGCCTGTAGGGTTGTTTAAGTGCCCGCAGAAGTCTGTAGGAGTCTGTGGAATTCTGTAAGGTTCCGGAGGGTTCTGCAGGGTTCCGTAGGGGCCCGTAGAGTTCCGTAGTGGCTGGTAAAGTTCCGTAGGGCCCTGTGGGGTTCTGTATGGACCTGTAGGGTTCCGTAGGGGCCTGCAGTGTTCTGTAAGTGCCCGTAGGTGTCTGTACGGGTCTGTAGGGTTCCGTAGGCACCTGCAGTATTCTGTAGGAGCCCATAGGGTTTTAGTGAGGTTCCGTTGTGTTGCTAAGGGTCTTGTAGAGTGCTGTCAGGTCCTGGAGTATTCTGTAGGGTTCCAGAGGGGCTGGTAGGGTTCCGTCAAAATCTGTAGGCTTCCCTAGGGGCCCGTGGAGTCCCGTAGATTTCCGTAGGGGCCTGTAGGGTTGTGTAAGTGCCCGCAGGGGTTGGTAGGAGCTTGTAGGGTGCCATATGTTTCCGGAGGGTTGTGTAGGGTTCCGTAGGGGCCTGTGGTGTTCCCTAGGGGCCTGTAGAGTGTCGTACGGTTCCGTAGGGGCCTGTGATGTTCCCTAGGGCCCTGTAGAGTCTCGTACGGTTCCGTAGGGGCCTGTGGTGTTCCCTAGGGGCCTGTAGAGTCTCGTACAGTTCCGTAGGGTCCTGTAGGTTTCCATAAGCGCCCGCAGAGGTCTGAAGGGGCCCGTACTGTGCCGTAAGGATCCATAGGGTTCCGTAGAGCTTCGTAGGTTCCCTAGAGGCCTGTAGAGTACCGCAGGAGCCAGTAGTGTTCTGTAGGGGCCCGTAGGGTTCCTTCCATAGGGGCTGGCAGTGTTCCGTAGGGGCCTGTAGGGTTGTTTAAGTGCCCGCAGAAGTCTGTAGGAGTCTGTGGGATTCTGTAAAGTTCCGGAGGGTTCTGCAGGGTTCCGTAGGGGCCCGTAGAGTTCCGTAGTGGCTGGTAAAGTTCCGTAGGGCCCTGTGGGGTTCTGTATGGACCTGTAGGGTTCCGTAGGGGCCTGCAGTGTTCTGTAAGTGCCCGCAGGTGTCTGTAGGGTTCCGTAGGGGTCTGTAGGGTTACGTAGGCACCTGCACTGTTCTGTAGGAGCCCATAGGGTTTTAGTGAGGTTCCGTTGTGTTGCTAAGGGTCTTGTAGAGTGCTGTCGGCTCCTGGAGTATTCTGTAGGGTTTCAGAGGGGCTGGTAGGGTTCCGTCGAAATCTGAAGGGTTCCCTAGGGGCCCGTAGAGTCCCGTAGATTTCCGTAGGGGCCTGTAGGGTTATGTAAGTGCCCGCAGGGGTTGGTAGGAGCTTGTAGGGTGCCATATGTTTCCGGAGGGTTGTGTAGGGTTCCGTAGGGGCCTGTGGTGTTCCCTAGGGGCCTGTAGAGTCTCGTACAGTTCCGTAGGGTCCTGTAGGTTTCCACAAGTGCCCGCAGAGGTCTGAAGGGGCCCGTACTGTTCCGTAAGGATCCATAGGGCTCCGTAGAGCTTCGTAGGTTCCCTAGAGGCCTGTGGAGTACCGCAGGAGCCAGTAGTGTTCTGTAGGGGCCGTAGGGTTCCTTCCATAGGGGCTGGCAGTGTTCCGTAGGGGCCTGTAGGGTTGTTTAAGTGCCCGCAGATGTCTGTAGGAGTCTGTAGGATTCTGTAAGGTTCCGGAGGGTTCTGCAGGGTTCCGTAGGGGCCCGTAGAGTTCCGTAGTGGCTGGTAAAGTTCCGTAGGGCCCTGTGGGGTTCTGTATGGACCTGTAGGGTTCCGTAGGGGCCTGCAGTGTTCTGTAAGTGCCCGTAGGTGTCTGTACGGGTCTGTAGGGTTCCGTAGGCAACTGCAGTATTCTGTAGGAGCCCTTAGGGTTTTCGTGAGGTTCCGTTGTGTTGCTAAGGGTCTTGTAGAGTGCTGTCGGCTCCTGGAGTATTCTGTAGGGTTCCAGAGGGGCTGGTAGGGTTCCGTCGAAATCTGAAGGGTTCCCTAGGGGCCCGTAGAGTCCCATAGATTTCCGTAGGGACCTGTAGGGTTGTGTAAGTGCCCGCAGGGGTTGGTAGGAGCTTGTAGGGTGCCATATGTTTCCGGAGGGTTGTGTAGGGTTCCGTAGGGGCCTGTGGTGTTCCCTAGGGGCCTCTAGAGTCTCGTACAGTTCCGTAGGGTCCTGTAGGTTTCCATAAGCGCCCGCAGAGGTCTGAAGGGGCCCGTACTGTGCCGTAAGGATCCATAGGGTTCCGTAGAGCTTCGTAGGTTCCCTAGAGGCCTCTGGAGTACCGCAGGAGCCAGTAGTGTTCTGTAGGGGCCCGTAGGGTTCCTTCCATAGGAGCTGGCAGTGTTCCGTAGGGTCCTCTAGGGTTGAGTAAGTGCCCACAGGAGTCTGTAGGAATCCGTGGGATTCTGTAAGGTTCTGGAGGGTTCTGCAGGGTTCCGTAGAGGCCCGTAGAGTTCCGTAGTGGCTGGTAACGTTCCCTAGGGCCCTGTACCGTTCCGTAACAGCCTGCAAGGGTCTTTAGGCTTCCGTAGGGGCTGGTAGGGTTCCATAAAGTTCCGTGGGTTCCTGCAGAGTTCTGCAAGTGCCCGCAAGGGCCTGTAGGGGCGCACAGTGTTTCTGTCAGGTTCCGCAGAGTTCCGTAGGGGCCATAGGTTTCCGTAGCGGTTGGTAGTATTCCGTAGGGGTCTGTAGGGTTCCGTAGGCACCTGTAGTGTTCTGTAGGAGCCCATAGGGTTTTAGTGAGGTTCCGTTGTGTTGCTAAGGGTCTTGTAGAGTGCTGTCGGCTCCTGGAGTATTCTGTAGGGTTCCAGAGGGGCTGGTAGGGTTCCGTCGAAATCTGAAGGGTTCCCTAGGGGCCCGTGGAGTCCCGTAGATTTCCGTAGGGGCCTGTAGGGTTATGTAAGTGCCCGCAGGGGTTGGTAGGAGCTTGTAGGGTGCCATATGTTTCCGGAGGGTTGTGTAGGGTTCCGTAGGGGCCTGTGGTGTTCCCTAGGGGCCTGTAGAGTCTCGTACAGTTCCGTAGGGTCCTGTAGGTTTCCATAAGTGCCCGCAGAGGTCTGAAGGGGCCCGTACTGTTCCGTAAGGATCCATAGGGCTCCGTAGAGCTTCGTAGGTTCCCTAGAGGCCTGTGGAGTACCGCAGGAGCCAGTAGTGTTCTGTAGGGGCCCGTAGGGTTCCTTCCATAGGGGCTGGCAGTGTTCCGTAGGGGCCTGTAGGGTTGTTTAAGTGCCCGCAGAAGTCTGTAGGAGTCTGTGGGATTCTGTAAGGTTCCGGAGGGTTCTGCAGGGTTCCGTAGGGACCCGTAGAGTTCCGTAGTGGCTGGTAAAGTTCCGTAGGGCCCTGTGGGGTTCTGTATGGACCTGTAGGGTTCCGTAGGGGCCTGCAGTGTTCTGTAAGTGCCCGTAGGTGTCTGTACGGGTCTGTAGGGTTCCGTAGGCACCTGCAGTATTCTGTAGGAGCCCATAGGGTTTTAGTGAGGTTCCGTTGTGTTGCTAAGGGTCTTGTAGAGTGCTGTCAGGTCCTGGAGTATTCTGTAGGGTTCCAGAGGGGCTGGTAGGGTTCCGTCAAAATCTGTAGGCTTCCCTAGGGGCCCGTGGAGTCCCGTAGATTTCCGTAGGGGCCTGTAGGGTTGTGTAAGTGCCCGCAGGGGTTGGTAGGAGCTTGTAGGGTGCCATATGTTTCCGGAGGGTTGTGTAGGGTTCCGTAGGGGCCTGTGGTGTTCCCTAGGGGCCTGTAGAGTGTCGTACGGTTCCGTAGGGGCCTGTGATGTTCCCTAGGGCCCTGTAGAGTCTCGTACGGTTCCGTAGGGGCCTGTGGTGTTCCCTAGGGGCCTGTAGAGTCTCGTACAGTTCCGTAGGGTCCTGTAGGTTTCCATAAGCGCCCGCAGAGGTCTGAAGGGGCCCGTACTGTGCCGTAAGGATCCATAGGGTTCCGTAGAGCTTCGTAGGTTCCCTAGAGGCCTGTAGAGTACCGCAGGAGCCAGTAGTGTTCTGTAGGGGCCCGTAGGGTTCCTTCCATAGGGGCTGGCAGTGTTCCGTAGGGGCCTGTAGGGTTGTTTAAGTGCCCGCAGAAGTCTGTAGGAGTCTGTGGGATTCTGTAAAGTTCCGGAGGGTTCTGCAGGGTTCCGTAGGGGCCCGTAGAGTTCCGTAGTGGCTGGTAAAGTTCCGTAGGGCCCTGTGGGGTTCTGTATGGACCTGTAGGGTTCCGTAGGGGCCTGCAGGGTTCTGTAAGTGCCCGCAGGTGTCTGTAGGGTTCCGTAGGGGTCTGTAGGGTTACGTAGGCACCTGCACTGTTCTGTAGGAGCCCATAGGGTTTTAGTGAGGTTCCGTTGTGTTGCTAAGGGTCTTGTAGAGTGCTGTCGGCTCCTGGAGTATTCTGTAGGGTTTCAGAGGGGCTGGTAGGGTTCCGTCGAAATCTGAAGGGTTCCCTAGGGGCCCGTAGAGTCCCGTAGATTTCCGTAGGGGCCTGTAGGGTTATGTAAGTGCCCGCAGGGGTTGGTAGGAGCTTGTAGGGTGCCATATGTTTCCGGAGGGTTGTGTAGGGTTCCGTAGGGGCCTGTGGTGTTCCCTAGGGGCCTGTAGAGTCTCGTACAGTTCCGTAGGGTCCTGTAGGTTTCCACAAGTGCCCGCAGAGGTCTGAAGGGGCCCGTACTGTTCCGTAAGGATCCATAGGGCTCCGTAGAGCTTCGTAGGTTCCCTAGAGGCCTGTGGAGTACCGCAGGAGCCAGTAGTGTTCTGTAGGGGCCGTAGGGTTCCTTCCATAGGGGCTGGCAGTGTTCCGTAGGGGCCTGTAGGGTTGTTTAAGTGCCCGCAGATGTCTGTAGGAGTCTGTAGGATTCTGTAAGGTTCCGGAGGGTTCTGCAGGGTTCCGTAGGGGCCCGTAGAGTTCCGTAGTGGCTGGTAAAGTTCCGTAGGGCCCTGTGGGGTTCTGTATGGACCTGTAGGGTTCCGTAGGGGCCTGCAGTGTTCTGTAAGTGCCCGTAGGTGTCTGTACGGGTCTGTAGGGTTCCGTAGGCAACTGCAGTATTCTGTAGGAGCCCTTAGGGTTTTCGTGAGGTTCCGTTGTGTTGCTAAGGGTCTTGTAGAGTGCTGTCGGCTCCTGGAGTATTCTGTAGGGTTCCAGAGGGGCTGGTAGGGTTCCGTCGAAATCTGAAGGGTTCCCTAGGGGCCCGTAGAGTCCCATAGATTTCCGTAGGGACCTGTAGGGTTGTGTAAGTGCCCGCAGGGGTTGGTAGGAGCTTGTAGGGTGCCATATGTTTCCGGAGGGTTGTGTAGGGTTCCGTAGGGGCCTGTGGTGTTCCCTAGGGGCCTCTAGAGTCTCGTACAGTTCCGTAGGGTCCTGTAGGTTTCCATAAGCGCCCGCAGAGGTCTGAAGGGGCCCGTACTGTGCCGTAAGGATCCATAGGGTTCCGTAGAGCTTCGTAGGTTCCCTAGAGGCCTCTGGAGTACCGCAGGAGCCAGTAGTGTTCTGTAGGGGCCCGTAGGGTTCCTTCCATAGGAGCTGGCAGTGTTCCGTAGGGTCCTCTAGGGTTGAGTAAGTGCCCACAGGAGTCTGTAGGAATCCGTGGGATTCTGTAAGGTTCTGGAGGGTTCTGCAGGGTTCCGTAGAGGCCCGTAGAGTTCCGTAGTGGCTGGTAACGTTCCCTAGGGCCCTGTACCGTTCCGTAACAGCCTGCAAGGGTCTTTAGGCTTCCGTAGGGGCTGGTAGGGTTCCATAAAGTTCCGTGGGTTCCTGCAGAGTTCTGCAAGTGCCCGCAAGGGCCTGTAGGGGCGCACAGTGTTTCTGTCAGGTTCCGCAGAGTTCCGTAGGGGCCATAGGTTTCCGTAGCGGTTGGTAGTATTCCGTAGGGGTCTGTAGGGTTCCGTAGGCACCTGTAGTGTTCTGTAGGAGCCCATAGGGTTTTAGTGAGGTTCCGTTGTGTTGCTAAGGGTCTTGTAGAGTGCTGTCGGCTCCTGGAGTATTCTGTAGGGTTCCAGAGGGGCTGGTAGGGTTCCGTCGAAATCTGAAGGGTTCCCTAGGGGCCCGTGGAGTCCCGTAGATTTCCGTAGGGGCCTGTAGGGTTATGTAAGTGCCCGCAGGGGTTGGTAGGAGCTTGTAGGGTGCCATATGTTTCCGGAGGGTTGTGTAGGGTTCCGTAGGGGCCTGTGGTGTTCCCTAGGGGCCTGTAGAGTCTCGTACAGTTCCGTAGGGTCCTGTAGGTTTCCATAAGTGCCCGCAGAGGTCTGAAGGGGCCCGTACTGTTCCGTAAGGATCCACAGGGCTCCGTAGAGCTTCGTAGGTTCCCTAGAGGCCTGTGGAGTACCGCAGGAGCCAGTAGTGTTCTGTAGGGGCCCGTAGGGTTCCTTCCATAGGGGCTGGCAGTGTTCCGTAGGGGCCTGTAGGGTTGTTTAAGTGCCCGCAGAAGTCTGTAGGAGTCTGTGGGATTCTGTAAGGTTCCGGAGGGTTCTGCAGGGTTCCGTAGGGGCCCGTAGAGTTCCGTAGTGGCTGGTAAAGTTCCGTAGGGCCCTGTGGGGTTCTGTATGGACCTGTAGGGTTCCGTAGGGGCCTGCAGTGTTCTGTAAGTGCCCGTAGGTGTCTGTACGGGTCTGTAGGGTTCCGTAGGCACCTGCAGTATTCTGTAGGAGCCCATAGGGTTTTAGTGAGGTTCCGTTGTGTTGCTAAGGGTCTTGTAGAGTGCTGTCAGGTCCTGGAGTATTCTGTAGGGTTCCAGAGGGGCTGGTAGGGTTCCGTCAAAATCTGTAGGCTTCCCTAGGGGCCCGTGGAGTCCCGTAGATTTCCGTAGGGGCCTGTAGGGTTGTGTAAGTGCCCGCAGGGGTTGGTAGGAGCTTGTAGGGTGCCATATGTTTCCGGAGGGTTGTGTAGGGTTCCGTAGGGGCCTGTGGTGTTCCCTAGGGGCCTGTAGAGTGTCGTACGGTTCCGTAGGGGCCTGTGATGTTCCCTAGGGCCCTGTAGAGTCTCGTACGGTTCCGTAGGGGCCTGTGGTGTTCCCTAGGGGCCTGTAGAGTCTCGTACAGTTCCGTAGGGTCCTGTAGGTTTCCATAAGCGCCCGCAGAGGTCTGAAGGGGCCCGTACTGTGCCGTAAGGATCCATAGGGTTCCGTAGAGCTTCGTAGGTTCCCTAGAGGCCTGTAGAGTACCGCAGGAGCCAGTAGTGTTCTGTAGGGGCCCGTAGGGTTCCTTCCATAGGGGCTGGCAGTGTTCCGTAGGGGCCTGTAGGGTTGTTTAAGTGCCCGCAGAAGTCTGTAGGAGTCTGTGGGATTCTGTAAAGTTCCGGAGGGTTCTGCAGGGTTCCGTAGGGGCCCGTAGAGTTCCGTAGTGGCTGGTAAAGTTCCGTAGGGCCCTGTGGGGTTCTGTATGGACCTGTAGGGTTCCGTAGGGGCCTGCAGGGTTCTGTAAGTGCCCGCAGGTGTCTGTAGGGTTCCGTAGGGGTCTGTAGGGTTACGTAGGCACCTGCACTGTTCTGTAGGAGCCCATAGGGTTTTAGTGAGGTTCCGTTGTGTTGCTAAGGGTCTTGTAGAGTGCTGTCGGCTCCTGGAGTATTCTGTAGGGTTTCAGAGGGGCTGGTAGGGTTCCGTCGAAATCTGAAGGGTTCCCTAGGGGCCCGTAGAGTCCCGTAGATTTCCGTAGGGGCCTGTAGGGTTATGTAAGTGCCCGCAGGGGTTGGTAGGAGCTTGTAGGGTGCCATATGTTTCCGGAGGGTTGTGTAGGGTTCCGTAGGGGCCTGTGGTGTTCCCTAGGGGCCTGTAGAGTCTCGTACAGTTCCGTAGGGTCCTGTAGGTTTCCACAAGTGCCCGCAGAGGTCTGAAGGGGCCCGTACTGTTCCGTAAGGATCCATAGGGCTCCGTAGAGCTTCGTAGGTTCCCTAGAGGCCTGTGGAGTACCGCAGGAGCCAGTAGTGTTCTGTAGGGGCCGTAGGGTTCCTTCCATAGGGGCTGGCAGTGTTCCGTAGGGGCCTGTAGGGTTGTTTAAGTGCCCGCAGATGTCTGTAGGAGTCTGTAGGATTCTGTAAGGTTCCGGAGGGTTCTGCAGGGTTCCGTAGGGGCCCGTAGAGTTCCGTAGTGGCTGGTAAAGTTCCGTAGGGCCCTGTGGGGTTCTGTATGGACCTGTAGGGTTCCGTAGGGGCCTGCAGTGTTCTGTAAGTGCCCGTAGGTGTCTGTACGGGTCTGTAGGTTTCCGTAGGCAACTGCAGTATTCTGTAGGAGCCCTTAGGGTTTTCGTGAGGTTCCGTTGTGTTGCTAAGGGTCTTGTAGAGTGCTGTCGGCTCCTGGAGTATTCTGTAGGGTTCCAGAGGGGCTGGTAGGGTTCCGTCGAAATCTGAAGGGTTCCCTAGGGGCCCGTAGAGTCCCATAGATTTCCGTAGGGACCTGTAGGGTTGTGTAAGTGCCCGCAGGGGTTGGTAGGAGCTTGTAGGGTGCCATATGTTTCCGGAGGGTTGTGTAGGGTTCCGTAGGGGCCTGTGGTGTTCCCTAGGGGCCTGTAGAGTCTCGTACAGTTCCGTAGGGTCCTGTAGGTTTCCATAAGCGCCCGCAGAGGTCTGAAGGGGCCCGTACTGTGCCGTAAGGATCCATAGGGTTCCGTAGAGCTTCGTAGGTTCCCTAGAGGCCTCTGGAGTACCGCAGGAGCCAGTAGTGTTCTGTAGGGGCCCGTAGGGTTCCTTCCATAGGAGCTGGCAGTGTTCCGTAGGGTCCTCTAGGGTTGAGTAAGTGCCCACAGGAGTCTGTAGGAATCCGTGGGATTCTGTAAGGTTCTGGAGGGTTCTGCAGGGTTCCGTAGAGGCCCGTAGAGTTCCGTAGTGGCTGGTAACGTTCCCTAGGGCCCTGTACCGTTCCGTAACAGCCTGCAAGGGTCTTTAGGCTTCCGTAGGGGCTGGTAGGGTTCCATAAAGTTCCGTGGGTTCCTGCAGAGTTCTGCAAGTGCCCGCAAGGGCCTGTAGGGGCGCACAGTGTTTCTGTCAGGTTCCGCAGAGTTCCGTAGGGGCCATAGGTTTCCGTAGCGGTTGGTAGTATTCCGTAGGGGTCTGTAGGGTTCCGTAGGCACCTGTAGTGTTCTGTAGGAGCCCATAGGGTTTTAGTGAGGTTCCGTTGTGTTGCTAAGGGTCTTGTAGAGTGCTGTCGGCTCCTGGAGTATTCTGTAGGGTTCCAGAGGGGCTGGTAGGGTTCCGTCGAAATCTGAAGGGTTCCCTAGGGGCCCGTGGAGTCCCGTAGATTTCCGTAGGGCCTGTAGGGTTATGTAAGTGCCCGCAGGGTTGGTAGGAGCTTGTAGGGTGCCATATGTTTCCGGAGGGTTGTGTAGGGTTCCGTAGGGGCCTGTGGTGTTCCCTAGGGGCCTGTAGAGTCTCGTACAGTTCCGTAGGGTCCTGTAGGTTTCCATAAGTGCCCGCAGAGGTCTGAAGGGGCCCGTACTGTTCCGTAAGGATCCACAGGGCTCCGTAGAGCTTCGTAGGTTCCCTAGAGGCCTGTGGAGTACCGCAGGAGCCAGTAGTGTTCTGTAGGGGCCCGTAGGGTTCCTTCCATAGGGGCTGGCAGTGTTCCGTAGGGGCCTGTAGGGTTGTTTAAGTGCCCGCAGAAGTCTGTAGGAGTCTGTGGGATTCTGTAAGGTTCCGGAGGGTTCTGCAGGGTTCCGTAGGGGCCCGTAGAGTTCCGTAGTGGCTGGTAAAGTTCCGTAGGGCCCTGTGGGGTTCTGTATGGACCTGTAGGGTTCCGTAGGGGCCTGCAGTGTTCTGTAAGTGCCCGTAGGTGTCTGTACGGGTCTGTAGGGTTCCGTAGGCACCTGCAGTATTCTGTAGGAGCCCATAGGGTTTTAGTGAGGTTCCGTTGTGTTGCTAAGGGTCTTGTAGAGTGCTGTCAGGTCCTGGAGTATTCTGTAGGGTTCCAGAGGGGCTGGTAGGGTTCCGTCAAAATCTGTAGGCTTCCCTAGGGGCCCGTGGAGTCCCGTAGATTTCCGTAGGGGCCTGTAGGGTTGTGTAAGTGCCCGCAGGGGTTGGTAGGAGCTTGTAGGGTGCCATATGTTTCCGGAGGGTTGTGTAGGGTTCCGTAGGGGCCTGTGGTGTTCCCTAGGGGCCTGTAGAGTGTCGTACGGTTCCGTAGGGGCCTGTGATGTTCCCTAGGGCCCTGTAGAGTCTCGTACGGTTCCGTAGGGGCCTGTGGTGTTCCCTAGGGGCCTGTAGAGTCTCGTACAGTTCCGTAGGGTCCTGTAGGTTTCCATAAGCGCCCGCAGAGGTCTGAAGGGGCCCGTACTGTGCCGTAAGGATCCATAGGGTTCCGTAGAGCTTCGTAGGTTCCCTAGAGGCCTGTAGAGTACCGCAGGAGCCAGTAGTGTTCTGTAGGGGCCCGTAGGGTTCCTTCCATAGGGGCTGGCAGTGTTCCGTAGGGGCCTGTAGGGTTGTTTAAGTGCCCGCAGAAGTCTGTAGGAGTCTGTGGGATTCTGTAAAGTTCCGGAGGGTTCTGCAGGGTTCCGTAGGGGCCCGTAGAGTTCCGTAGTGGCTGGTAAAGTTCCGTAGGGCCCTGTGGGGTTCTGTATGGACCTGTAGGGTTCCGTAGGGGCCTGCAGGGTTCTGTAAGTGCCCGCAGGTGTCTGTAGGGTTCCGTAGGGGTCTGTAGGGTTACGTAGGCACCTGCACTGTTCTGTAGGAGCCCATAGGGTTTTAGTGAGGTTCCGTTGTGTTGCTAAGGGTCTTGTAGAGTGCTGTCGGCTCCTGGAGTATTCTGTAGGGTTTCAGAGGGGCTGGTAGGGTTCCGTCGAAATCTGAAGGGTTCCCTAGGGGCCCGTAGAGTCCCGTAGATTTCCGTAGGGGCCTGTAGGGTTATGTAAGTGCCCGCAGGGGTTGGTAGGAGCTTGTAGGGTGCCATATGTTTCCGGAGGGTTGTGTAGGGTTCCGTAGGGGCCTGTGGTGTTCCCTAGGGGCCTGTAGAGTCTCGTACAGTTCCGTAGGGTCCTGTAGGTTTCCACAAGTGCCCGCAGAGGTCTGAAGGGGCCCGTACTGTTCCGTAAGGATCCATAGGGCTCCGTAGAGCTTCGTAGGTTCCCTAGAGGCCTGTGGAGTACCGCAGGAGCCAGTAGTGTTCTGTAGGGGCCGTAGGGTTCCTTCCATAGGGGCTGGCAGTGTTCCGTAGGGGCCTGTAGGGTTGTTTAAGTGCCCGCAGATGTCTGTAGGAGTCTGTAGGATTCTGTAAGGTTCCGGAGGGTTCTGCAGGGTTC
>NW_027414575.1:0-43211 GCF_964106895.1 Numenius arquata
CCTCTAGGGTTGTGTAAGTGCCCGCAGCAGTCTGTAGGAGTCTGTGGGATTCTGTAAGGTTCTGGAGGGTTCTGCAGGGTTCTGTAGGGGCCCGTAGAGTTCCGTAGTGGCTGGTAAAGTTCCGTAGGGCCCTGTGGGGTTCTGTATGGACCTGTAGGGTTCCTTAGGGGCCTGCAGGCTTCTGTAAGTGCCCGCAGGTGTCTGTAGGGTTCCGTAGGGGTCTGTTGGGTTCCGTAGGCACCTGCAGTGTTCTGACGGAGCCCATAGGGTTTTAGTGAGCTTCCGTTGTGTTGCTAAGGGTCTTGTAGAGTGCTGTCGGGTCCTGGAGTATTCTGTAGGGTTCCAGAGGGGCTCGTAGGGTTCCGTTGAAATCTGTAGGCTTCCCTAAGGGCCCGTGGAGTCCCGTAGATTTCCGTAGGGACCTGTAGGGTTGTGTAAGTGCCGCAGGGGTTGGTAGGAGCTTGTAGGGTGCCATAAGTTTCCAGAGGGTAGTGTAGGGTTCCGTAGGGGCCTGTGGTGTTCCCTAGGGGCCTGTAGAGTCTCGTACGGTTCCGTAGGGGCCTGTGGTGTTCCCTAGGGGCCTGTAGAGTCTCGTACGGTTCCGTAGGGGCCTGTAGTGTTCCTAGGGGCCTCTAGAGTCTCGTACAGTTCCGTAGGGTCCTGTAGGTTTCCATAAGCGCCCGCAGAGGTCTGAAGGGGCCTGTACTGTTCCGTAAGGATCCATAGGGTTCCGTAGAGCTTCGTAGGTTCCCTAGAGGCCTGTAGAGTACCGCAGGAGCCAGTAGTGTTCTGTAGGGGCCCGTAAGGTTCCTTCCGTAGGGGCTGGCAGTGTTCCGTAGGGGCCTGTAGGGTTGTGTAAGTGCCCGCAGCAGTCTGTAGGAGTCTGTGGGATTCTGTAAGGTTCTGGAGGGTTCTGCAGGGTTCTGTAGGGGCCCGTAGAGTTCCGTAGTGGCTGGTAAGGTTCCGTAGGGCCCTGTGGGGTTCTGTATGGACCTGTAGGGTTCTGTAGGGGCCTGCAGGCTTCTGTAAGTGCCCGCAGGTGTCTGTAGGGTTCCGTAGGCGCCTGCAGTGTTCTGTAGGAGCCCATAGCGTTTTAGTGAGGTTCCGTTGTGTTGCTAAGGGTCTTGTAGAGTGCTGTCGGGTCCTGGAGTATTCTGTAGGGTTCCAGAGGGGCTTGTAGGGTTCCGTCGAAATCTGTAGGCTTCCCTAGGGGCCCGTGGAGTCCCGTAGATTTCCGTAGGGACCTGTAGGGTTGTGTAAGTGCCCGCAGGGGTTGGTAGGAGCTTGTAGGGTGCCATAAGTTTCCAGAGGGTAGTGTAGGGTTCCGTAGGGGCCTGTGGTGTTCCCTAGGGGCCTGTAGAGTCTCGTACGGTTCCGTAGGGGCCTGTGGTGTTCCCTATGGCCTCTAGAGTCTCGTACAGTTCCGTAGGGTCCTGTAGGTTTCCATAAGCGCCCGCAGAGATCTGAAGGGGCCCGTACTGTTCCGTAAGGATCCATAGGGTTCCGTAGAGCTTCGTAGGTTCCCTAGAGGCCTGTAGAGTACCGCAGGAGCCAGTAGTGTTCTGTAGGGGCCCGTAAGGTTCCTTCCATAGGGGCTGGCAGTGTTCCGTAGGGTCCTCTAGGGTTGAGTAAGTGCCCGCAGGAGTCTGTAGGAATCCGTGGGATTCTGTAAGGTTCTGGAGGGTTCTGCAGGGTTCCGTAGGGGCCCGTAGAGTTCCGTAGTGGCTGGTAAAGTTCCCTAGGGCCCTGTACCGTTCCGTAACTGCCTGCAAGGGTCTTTAGGCTCCCGTAGGGGCTGGTAGGGTTCCATAAAGTTCCGTGGGTTCCTGCAGAGTTCTACAAGTGCCCGCAAGGGCCTGTAGGGGCGCACAGTGTTTCTGTCAGGTTCCGTAGAGTTCCGTAGGGGCCATAGGTTTCCGTAGTGGCTGGTAGTATTCCGTAGGGGTCTGTAGGGTTCCGTAAGGGTCTGTAGGGTTCCGTAGGCGCCTGCAGTGTTCTGTAGGAGCCCATAGGGTTTTAGTGAGGTTCCGTTGTGTTGCTAAGGGTCTTGTAGAGTGCTGTCGGGTCCTGGAGTATTCTGTAGGGTTCCAGAGGGGCTCGTAGGGTTCCGTCGAAATCTGTAGGCTTCCCTAGGGGCCCGTCGAGTCCCGTAGATTTCCGTAGGGGCCCGTAGGGTTGTGTAAGTGCCCGCAGGGGTTGGTAGGAGCTTGTAGGGTGCCATAAGTTTCCAGAGGGTTGTGTAGGGTTCCGTAGGGGCCTGTGGTGTTCCCTAGGGGCCTGTAGAGTCTCGTACGGTTCCGTAGGGGCCTGTGGTGTTCCCTAGGGGCCTGTAGAGTCTCGTACGGTTCCGTAGGGGCCTGTAGTGTTCCTAGGGGCCTCTAGAGTCTCGTACAGTTCCGTAGGGTCCTGTAGGTTTCCATAAGCGCCCGCAGAGGTCTGAAGGGGCCCGTACTGTTCCGTAAGGATCCATAGGGCTCCGTAGAGCTTCGTAGGTTCCCTAGAGGCCTGTAGAGTACCGCAGGAGCCAGTAGTGTTCTGTAGGGGCCCGTAAGGTTCCTTCCGTAGGGGCTGGCAGTGTTCCGTAGGGGCCTCTAGGGTTGTGTAAGTGCCCGCAGCAGTCTGTAGGAGTCTGTGGGATTCTGTAAGGTTCTGGAGGGTTCTGCAGGGTTCCGTAGGGGCCCGTAGAGTTCCGTAGTGGCTGGTCAAGTTCCGTAGGGCCCTGTGGGGTTCTGTATGGACCTGTAGGGTTCCTTAGGGCCTGCAGGGTTCTGTAAGTGCCCGCAGGTGTCTGTAGGGTTCCGTAGGGGTCTGTAGGTTCCGTAGGCACCTGCAGTGTTCTGTAGGAGCCCATAGGGTTTTAGTGAGGTTCCGTTGTGTTGCTAAGGGTCTTGTAGAGTGCTGTCGGGTCCTGGAGTATTCTGTAGGGTTCCAGAGGGGCTCGTAGGGTTCCGTTGAAATCTGTAGGCTTCCCTAGGGGCCCGTGGAGTCCCGTAGATTTCCGTAGGGGCCTGTAGGGTTGTGTAAGTGCCCGCAGGGGTTGGTAGGAGCTTGTAGGGTGCCATAAGTTTCCAGAGGGTTGTGTAGGGTTCCGTAGGGGCCTGTGGTGTTCCCTAGGGGCCTGTAGAGTCTCGTACAGTTCCGTAGGGTCCTGTAGGTTTCCATAAGCGCCCGCAGAGGTCTGAAGGGGCCCGTACTGTTCCGTAAGGATCCATAGGGTTCCGTAGAGCTTCGTAGGTTCCCTAGAGGCCTGTAGAGTACCGCAGGAGCCAGTAGTGTTCTGTAGGGGCCCGTAAGGTTCCTTCCATAGGGGCTGGCAGTGTTCCGTAGGGTCCTCTAGGGTTGAGTAAGTGCCCGCAGGAGTCTGTAGGAATCCGTGGGATTCTGTAAGGTTCTGGAGGGTTCTGCAGGGTTCCGTAGGGGCCCGTAGAGTTCCGTAGTGGCTGGTAAAGTTCCTAGGGCCCTGTACCGTTCCGTAACTGCCTGCAAGGGTCTTTAGGCTCCCGTAGGGGCTGGTAGGGTTCCATAAAGTTCCGTGGGTTCCTGCAGAGTTCTACAAGTGCCCGCAAGGGCCTGTAGGGGCGCACAGTGTTTCTGTCAGGTTCCGTAGAGTTCCGTAGGGGCCATAGGTTTCCGTAGTGGCTGGTAGTATTCCGTAGGGGTCTGTAGGGTTCCGTAGGCACCTGCAGTCTGTAGGAGTCTGTGGGATTCTGTAAGGTTCTGGAGGGTTCTGCAGGGTTCTGTAGGGGCCCGTAGAGTTCGTAGTGGCTGGTAAAGTTCCGTAGGGCCCTGTGGGGTTCTGTATGGACCTGTAGGGTTCTGTAGGGGCCTGCAGGCTTCTGTAAGTGCCCGCAGGTGTCTGTAGGGTTCCGTAGGCGCCTGCAGTGTTCTGTAGGAGCCCATAGGGTTTTAGTGAGTTTCCGTTGTGTTGCTAAGGGTCTTGTAGAGTGCTGTCGGGTCCTGGAGTATTCTGTAGGGTTCCAGAGGGGCTTGTAGGGTTCCGTTGAAATCTGTAGGCTTCCCTAGGGGCCCGTGGAGTCCCGTAGATTTCCGTAGGGACCTGTAGGGTTGTGTAAGTGCCCGCAGGGGTTGGTAGGAGCTTGTAGGGTGCCATAAGTTTCCAGAGGGTAGTGTAGGGTTCCGTAGGGGCCTGTGGTGTTCCCTAGGGGCCTGTAGAGTCTCGTACGGTTCCGTAGGGGCCTGTGGTGTTCCCTAGGGGCCTGTAGAGTCTCGTACGGTTCCGTAGGGGCCTGTAGTGTTCCCTAGGGGCCTCTAGAGTCTCGTACAGTTCCATAGGGTCCTGTAGGTTTCCATAAGCGCCCGCAGAGGTCTGAAGGGGCCTGTACTGTTCCGTAAGGATCCATAGGGTTCCGTAGAGCTTCGTAGGTTCCCTAGAGGCCTGTAGAGTACCGCAGGAGCCAGTAGTGTTCTGTAGGGGCCCGTAAGGTTCCTTCCGTAGGGGCTGGCAGTGTTCCGTAGGGGCCTGTAGGGTTGAGTAAGTGCCCGCAGCAGTCTGTAGGAGTCTGTGGGATTCTGTAAGGTTCTGGAGGGTTCTGCAGGGTTCTGTAGGGGCCCGTAGAGTTCCGTAGTGGCTGGTAAAGTTCCGTAGGGCCCTGTGGGGTTCTGTATGGACCTGTAGGGTTCTGTAGGGGCCTGCAGGCTTCTGTAAGTGCCCGCAGGTGTCTGTAGGGTTCCGTAGGCGCCTGCAGTGTTCTGTAGGAGCCCATAGGGTTTTAGTGAGGTTCCGTTGTGTTGCTAAGGGTCTTGTAGAGTGCTGTCGGGTCCTGGAGTATTCTGTAGGGTTCCAGAGGGGCTTGTAGGGTTCCGTCGAAATCTGTAGGCTTCCCTAGGGGCCCGTGGAGTCCCGTAGATTTCCGTAGGGACCTGTAGGGTTGTGTAAGTGCCCGCAGGGGTTGGTAGGAGCTTGTAGGGTGCCATAAGTTTCCAGAGGGTAGTGTAGGGTTCCGTAGGGGCCTGTGGTGTTCCCTAGGGGCCTGTAGAGTCTCGTACGGTTCCGTAAGGGCCTGTGGTGTTCCCTAGGGGCCTGTAGAGTCTCGTACGGTTCCGTAGGGGCCTGTAGTGTTCCCTAGGGGCCTCTAGAGTCTCGTACAGTTCCGTAGGGTCCTGTAGGTTTCCATAAGCGCCCGCAGAGGTCTGAAGGGGCCTGTACTGTTCCGTAAGGATCCATAGGGTTCCGTAGAGCTTCGTAGGTTCCCTAGAGGCCTGTAGAGTACCGCAGGAGCCAGTAGTGTTCTGTAGGGGCCCGTAAGGTTCCTTCCGTAGGGGCTGGCAGTGTTCCGTAGGGGCCTGTAGGGTTGTGTAAGTGCCCGCAGCAGTCTGTAGGAGTCTGTGGGATTCTGTAAGGTTCTGGAGGGTTCTGCAGGGTTCTGTAGGGGCCCGTAGAGTTCCGTAGTGGCTGGTAAAGTTCCGTAGGGCCCTGTGGGGTTCTGTATGGACCTGTAGGGTTCTGTAGGGGCCTGCAGGCTTCTGTAAGTGCCCGCAGGTGTCTGTAGGGTTCCGTAGGCGCCTGCAGTGTTCTGTAGGAGCCCATAGCGTTTTAGTGAGGTTCCGTTGTGTTGCTAAGGGTCTTGTAGAGTGCTGTCGGGTCCTGGAGTATTCTGTAGGGTTCCAGAGGGGCTTGTAGGGTTCCGTCGAAATCTGTAGGCTTCCCTAGGGGCCCGTGGAGTCCCGTAGATTTCCGTAGGGACCTGTAGGGTTGTGTAAGTGCCCGCAGGGGTTGGTAGGAGCTTGTAGGGTGCCATAAGTTTCCAGAGGGTTGTGTAGGGTTCCGTAGGGGCCTGTGGTGTTCCCTAGGGGCCTGTAGAGTCTCGTACGGTTCCGTAAGGGCCTGTGGTGTTCCCTAGGGGCCTGTAGAGTCTCGTACGGTTCCGTAGGGGCCTGTAGTGTTCCCTAGGGGCCTCTAGAGTCTCGTACAGTTCCGTAGGGTCCTGTAGGTTTCCATAAGCGCCCGCAGAGGTCTGAAGGGGCCCGTACTGTTCCGTAAGGATCCATAGAGCTTCGTAGGTGCCCTAGAAGCCTGTAGAGTACCGCAGGAGCCAGTAGTGTTCTGTAGGGGCCCGTAGGGTTCCTTCCATAGGGGCTGGCAGTGTTCCGTAGGGTCCTCTAGGGTTGAGTAAGTGCCCGCAGGAGTCTGTAGGAATCCGTGGGATTCTGTAAGGTTCTGGAGGGTTCTGCAGGGTTCCGTAGGGGCCCGTAGAGTTCCGTAGTCGCTGGTAACGTTCCCTAGAGCCCTGTACCATTCCTTAACTGCCTGCAAGCGTCTTTAGGCTTCCGTAGGGGCTGGTAGGGTTCCATAAAGTTCCGTGGGTTCCTGCAGAGTTCTGCAAGTGCCCGCAAGGGCCTGTAGGGGCGCACAGTGTTTCTGTCAGGTTCCGTAGAGTTCCGTAGGGGCCATAGGTTTCCGTAGCGGCTGGTAGTATTCCGTAGGGGTCTGTAGGGTTCCGTAGGCACCTGCAGTGTTCTGACGGAGCCCATAGGGTTTTAGTGAGGTTCCGTTGTGTTGCTAAGGGTCTTGTAGAGTGCTGTCGGGTCCTGGAGTATTCTGTAGGGTTCCAGAGGGGCTGGTAGGGTTCCGTTGAAATCTGTAGGCTTCCCTAGGGGCCCGTGGAGTCCCGTAGATTTCCGTAGGGACCTGTAGGGTTGTGTAAGTGCCCGCAGGGGTTGGTAGGAGCTTGTAGGGTGCCATAAGTTTCCAGAGGGTAGTGTAGGGTTCCGTAGGGGCCTGTGGTGTTCCCTAGGGGCCTGTAGAGTCTCGTACGGTTCCGTAGGGGCCTGTGGTGTTCCCTAGGGGCCTGTAGAGTCTCGTACGGTTCCGTAGGGGCCTGTAGTGTTCCCTAGGGGCCTCTAGAGTCTCCTACAGTTCCGTAGGGTCCTGTAGGTTTCCATAAGCGCCCGCAGAGGTCTGAAGGGGCCTGTACTGTTCCGTAAGGATCCATAGGGTTCCGTAGAGCTTCGTAGGTTCCCTAGAGGCCTGTAGAGTACCGCAGGAGCCAGTAGTGTTCTGTAGGGGCCCGTAAGGTTCCTTCCGTAGGGGCTGGCAGTGTTCCGTAGGGGCCTGTAGGGTTGTGTAAGTGCCCGCAGCAGTCTGTAGGAGTCTGTGGGATTCTGTAAGGTTCTGGAGGGTTCTGCAGGGTTCTGTAGGGGCCCGTAGAGTTCCGTAGTGGCTGGTAAGGTTCCGTAGGGCCCTGTGGGGTTCTGTATGGACCTGTAGGGTTCTGTAGGGGCCTGCAGGCTTCTGTAAGTGCCCGCAGGTGTCTGTAGGGTTCCGTAGGCGCCTGCAGTGTTCTGTAGGAGCCCATAGGGTTTTAGTGAGGTTCCGTTGTGTTGCTAAGGGTCTTGTAGAGTGCTGTCGGGTCCTGGAGTATTCTGTAGGGTTCCAGAGGGGCTTGTAGGGTTCCGTCGAAATCTGTAGGCTTCCCTAGGGCCCGTGGAGTCCCGTAGATTTCCGTAGGGACCTGTAGGGTTGTGTAAGTGCCCGCAGGGGTTGGTAGGAGCTTGTAGGGTGCCATAAGTTTCCAGAGGGTAGTGTAGGGTTCCGTAGGGGCCTGTGGTGTTCCCTAGGGGCCTGTAGAGTCTCGTACGGTTCCGTAGGGGCCTGTGGTGTTCCCTAGGGGCCTGTAGAGTCTCGTACGGTTCCGTAGGGGCCTGTAGTGTTCCCTAGGGGCCTCTAGAGTCTCGTACAGTTCCGTAGGGTCCTGTAGGTTTCCATAAGCGCCCGCAGAGGTCTGAAGGGGCCGTACTGTTCCGTAAGGATCCATAGGGTTCCGTAGAGCTTCGTAGGTTCCCTAGAGGCCTGTAGAGTACCGCAGGAGCCAGTAGTGTTCTGTAGGGGCCCGTAAGGTTCCTTCCGTAGGGGCTGGCAGTGTTCCGTAGGGGCCTGTAGGGTTGTGTAAGTGCCCGCAGCAGTCTGTAGGAGTCTGTGGGATTCTGTAAGGTTCTGGAGGGTTCTGCAGGGTTCTGTAGGGGCCCGTAGAGTTCCATAGTGGCTGGTAAAGTTCCGTAGGGCCCTGTGGGGTTCTGTATGGACCTGTAGGGTTCTGTAGGGGCTGCAGGCTTCTGTAAGTGCCCGCAGGTGTCTGTAGGGTTCCGTAGGCGCCTGCAGTGTTCTGTAGGAGCCCATAGGGTTTTAGTGAGGTTCCGTTGTGTTGCTAAGGATCTTGTAGAGTGCTGTCGGGTCCTGGAGTATTCTGTAGGGTTCCAGAGGGGCTCGTAGGGTTCCGTTGAAATCTGTAGGCTTACCTAGGGGCCCGTGGAGTCCCGTAGATTTCCGTAGGGGCCTGTAGGGTTGTGTAAGTGCCCGCAGGGGTTGGTAGGAGCTTGTAGGGTGCCATAAGTTTCCAGAGGGTTGTGTAGGGTTCCGTAGGGGCCTGTGGTGTTCCCTAGGGGCCTGTAGAGTTTCGTACGGTTCCGTAGGGGCCTGTGGTGTTCCCTAGGGGCCTGTAGAGTCTCGTACGGTTCCGTAGGGTCCTGTAGTGTTCCCTCGGGGCCTATAGAGTCTCGTACAGTTCCGTAGGGTCCTGTAGGTTTCCATAAGCGCCCGCAGAGGTCTGAAGGGGCCCGTACTGTTCCGTAAGGATCCATAGGGTTCCGTAGAGCTTCGTAGGTTCCCTAGAGGCCTGTAGAGTACCGCAGGAGCCAGTAGTGTTCTGTAGGGGCCCGTAAGGTTCCTTTCGTAGGGGCTGGCAGTGTTCCGTAGGGGCCTCTAGGGTTGTGTAAGTGCCCGCAGCAGTCTGTAGGAGTCTGTGGGATTCTGTAAGGTTCTGGAGGGTTCTGCAGGGTTCTGTAGGGGCCCGTAGAGTTCCGTAGTGGCTGGTAAAGTTCCGTAGGGCCCTGTGGGGTTCTGTATGGACCTGTAGGGTTCCTTAGGGGCCTGCAGGCTTCTGTAAGTGCCCGCAGGTGTCTGTAGGGTTCCGTAGGGGTCTGTTGGGTTCCGTAGGCGCCTGCAGTGTTCTGACGGAGCCCATAGGGTTTTAGTGAGCTTCCGTTGTGTTGCTAAGGGTCTTGTAGAGTGCTGTCGGGTCCTGGAGTATTCTGTAGGGTTCCAGAGGGGCTCGTAGGGTTCCGTTGAAATCTGTAGGCTTCCCTAAGGGCCCGTGGAGTCCCGTAGATTTCCGTAGGGACCTGTAGGGTTGTGTAAGTGCCCGCAGGGGTTGGTAGGAGCTTGTAGGGTGCCATAAGTTTCCAGAGGGTTGTGTAGGGTTCCGTAGGCGCCTGCAGTGTTCTGTAGGAGCCCATAGGGTTTTAGTGAGGTTCCGTTGTGTTGCTAAGGATCTTGTAGAGTGCTGTCGGGTCCTGGAGTATTCTGTAGGGTTCCAGAGGGGCTCGTAGGGTTCCGTTGAAATCTGTAGGCTTACCTAGGGGCCCGTGGAGTCCCGTAGATTTCCGTAGGGGCCTGTAGGGTTGTGTAAGTGCCCGCAGGGGTTGGTAGGAGCTTGTAGGGTGCCATAAGTTTCCAGAGGGTTGTGTAGGGTTCCGTAGGGGCCTGTGGTGTTCCCTAGGGGCCTGTAGAGTTTCGTACGGTTCCGTAGGGGCCTGTGGTGTTCCCTAGGGGCCTGTAGAGTCTCGTACGGTTCCGTAGGGGCCTGTAGTGTTCCCTCGGGGCCTATAGAGTCTCGTACAGTTCCGTAGGGTCCTGTAGGTTTCCATAAGCGCCCGCAGAGGTCTGAAGGGGCCCGTACTGTTCCGTAAGGATCCATAGGGTTCCGTAGAGCTTCGTAGGTTCCCTAGAGGCCTGTAGAGTACCGCAGGAGCCAGTAGTGTTCTGTAGGGGCCCGTAAGGTTCCTTCCGTAGGGGCTGGCAGTGTTCCGTAGGGGCCTCTAGGGTTGTGTAAGTGCCCGCAGCAGTCTGTAGGAGTCTGTGGGATTCTGTAAGGTTCTGGAGGGTTCTGCAGGGTTCTGTAGGGGCCCGTAGAGTTCCGTAGTGGCTGGTAAAGTTCCGTAGGGCCCTGTGGGGTTCTGTATGGACCTGTAGGGTTCCTTAGGGGCCTGCAGGCTTCTGTAAGTGCCCGCAGGTGTCTGTAGGGTTCCGTAGGGGTCTGTTGGGTTCCGTAGGCGCCTGCAGTGTTCTGACGGAGCCCATAGGGTTTTAGTGAGGTTCCGTTGTGTTGCTAAGGGTCTTGTAGAGTGCTGTCGGGTCCTGGAGTATTCTGTAGGGTTCCAGAGGGGCTCGTAGGGTTCCGTTGAAATCTGTAGGCTTCCCTAAGGGCCCGTGGAGTCCCGTAGATTTCCGTAGGGACCTGTAGGGTTGTGTAAGTGCCCGCAGGGGTTGGTAGGAGCTTGTAGGGTGCCATAAGTTTCCAGA
Organism: Numenius arquata; assembly: GCF_964106895.1. Taxonomy (NCBI): domain Eukaryota; kingdom Metazoa; phylum Chordata; class Aves; order Charadriiformes; family Scolopacidae; genus Numenius; species Numenius arquata. The sequence continues at coordinate 10,319 of NW_027414575.1, forward strand.
GGGTTGTGTAGGGTTCCGTAGGGGCCTGTGGTGTTCCCTATGGCCCTCTAGAGTCTCGTACAGTTCCGTAGGGTCCTGTAGGTTTCCATAAGCGCCCGCAGAGATCTGAAGGGGCCCGTACTGTTCCGTAAGGATCCATAGGGTTCCGTAGAGCTTCGTAGGTTCCCTAGAGGCCTGTAGAGTACCGCAGGAGCCAGTAGTGTTCTGTAGGGGCCCGTAAGGTTCCTTCCATAGGGGCTGGCAGTGTTCCGTAGGGTCCTCTAGGGTTGAGTAAGTGCCCGCAGGAGTCTGTAGGAATCCGTGGGATTCTGTAAGGTTCTGGAGGGTTCTGCAGGGTTCCGTAGGGGCCCGTAGAGTTCCGTAGTGGCTGGTAAAGTTCCCTAGGGCCCTGTACCGTTCCGTAACTGCCTGCAAGGGTCTTTAGGCTCCCGTAGGGGCTGGTAGGGTTCCATAAAGTTCCGTGGGTTCCTGCAGAGTTCTACAAGTGCCCGCAAGGGCCTGTAGGGGCGCACAGTGTTTCTGTCAGGTTCCGTAGAGTTCCGTAGGGGCCATAGGTTTCCGTAGTGGCTGGTAGTATTCCGTAGGGGTCTGTAGGGTTCCGTAAGGGTCTGTAGGGTTCCGTAGGCGCCTGCAGTGTTCTGTAGGAGCCCATAGGGTTTTAGTGAGGTTCCGTTGTGTTGCTAAGGGTCTTGTAGAGTGCTGTCGGGTCCTGGAGTATTCTGTAGGGTTCCAGAGGGGCTCGTAGGGTTCCGTCGAAATCTGTAGGCTTCCCTAGGGGCCCGTCGAGTCCCGTAGATTTCCGTAGGGGCCCGTAGGGTTGTGTAAGTGCCCGCAGGGTTTGGTAGGAGCTTGTAGGGTGCCATAAGTTTCCAGAGGGTTGTGTAGGGTTCCGTAGGGGCCTGTGGTGTTCCCTAGGGGCCTGTAGAGTCTCGTACGGTTCCGTAGGGGCCTGTGGTGTTCCCTAGGGGCCTGTAGAGTCTCGTACGGTTCCGTAGGGGCCTGTAGTGTTCCCTAGGGGCCTCTAGAGTCTCGTACAGTTCCGTAGGGTCCTGTAGGTTTCCATAAGCGCCCGCAGAGGTCTGAAGGGGCCCGTACTGTTCCGTAAGGATCCATAGGGCTCCGTAGAGCTTCGTAGGTTCCCTAGAGGCCTGTAGAGTACCGCAGGAGCCAGTAGTGTTCTGTAGGGGCCCGTAAGGTTCCTTCCGTAGGGGCTGGCAGTGTTCCGTAGGGGCCTCTAGGGTTGTGTAAGTGCCCGCAGCAGTCTGTAGGAGTCTGTGGGATTCTGTAAGGTTCTGGAGGGTTCTGCAGGGTTCCGTAGGGGCCCGTAGAGTTCCGTAGTGGCTGGTCAAGTTCCGTAGGGCCCTGTGGGGTTCTGTATGGACCTGTAGGGTTCCTTAGGGGCCTGCAGGGTTCTGTAAGTGCCCGCAGGTGTCTGTAGGGTTCCGTAGGGGTCTGTAGGGTTCCGTAGGCGCCTGCAGTGTTCTGTAGGAGCCCATAGGGTTTTAGTGAGGTTCCGTTGTGTTGCTAAGGGTCTTGTAGAGTGCTGTCGGGTCCTGGAGTATTCTGTAGGGTTCCAGAGGGGCTTGTAGGGTTCCGTTGAAATCTGTAGGCTTCCCTAGGGGCCCGTGGAGTCCCGTAGATTTCCGTAGGGGCCTGTAGGGTTGTGTAAGTGCCCGCAGGGGTTGGTAGGAGCTTGTAGGGTGCCATAAGTTTCCAGAGGGTTGTGTAGGGTTCCGTAGGGGCCTGTGGTGTTCCCTAGGGGCCTGTAGAGTCTCGTACAGTTCAGTAGGGTCCTGTAGGTTTCCATAAGCGCCCGCAGAGGTCTGAAGGGGCCCGTACTGTTCCGTAAGGATCCATAGGGTTCCGTAGAGCTTCGTAGGTTCCCTAGAGGCCTGTAGAGTACCGCAGGAGCCAGTAGTGTTCTGTAGGGGCCCGTAAGGTTCCTTCCATAGGGGCTGGCAGTGTTCCGTAGGGTCCTCTAGGGTTGAGTAAGTGCCCGCAGGAGTCTGTAGGAATCCGTGGGATTCTGTAAGGTTCTGGAGGGTTCTGCAGGGTTCCGTAGGGGCCCGTAGAGTTCCGTAGTGGCTGGTAAAGTTCTGTAGGGCCCTGTACCGTTCTGTAACTGCCTGCAAGGGTCTTTAGGCTCCCGTAGGGGCTGGTAGGGTTCCATAAAGTTCCGTGGGTTCCTGCAGAGTTCTACAAGTGCCCGCAAGGGCCTGTAGGGGCGCACAGTGTTTCTGTCAGGTTCCGTAGAGTTCCGTAGGGGCCATAGGTTTCCGTAGTGGCTGGTAGTATTCCGTAGGGGTCTGTAGGGTTCCGTAAGGGTCCGTAGGGTTCCGTAGGCGCCTGCAGTGTTCTGTAGGAGCCCATAGGGTTTTAGTGAGGTTCCGTTGTGTTGCTAAGGGTCTTGTAGAGTGCTGTCGGGTCCTGGAGTATTCTGTAGGGTTCCAGAGGGGCTCGTAGGGTTCCGTCGAAATCTGTAGGCTTCCCTAGGGGCCCGTGGAGTCCCGTAGATTTCCGTAGGGGCCTGTAGGGTTGTGTAAGTGCCCGCAGGGGTTGGTAGGAGCTTGTAGGGTGCCATAAGTTTCCAGAGGGTTGTGTAGGGTTCCGTAGGGGCCTGTCGTGTTCCCTAGGGGCCTGTAGAGTTTCGTACGGTTCCGTAGGGGCCTGTGGTGTTCCCTAGGGGCCTGTAGACTCTCGTACGGTTCCGTAGGGGCCTGTAGTGTTCCCTCGGGGCCTATAGAGTCTCGTACAGTTCCGTAGGGTCCTGTAGGTTTCCATAAGCGCCCGCAGAGGTCTGAAGGGGCCCGTACTGTTCCGTAAGGATCCATAGGGCTCCGTAGAGCTTCGTAGGTTCCCTAGAGGCCTGTAGAGTACCGCAGGAGCCAGTAGTGTTCTGTAGGGGCCCGTAAGGTTCCTTCCGTAGGGGCTGGCAGTGTTCCGTAGGGGCCTGTAGGGTTGTGTAAGTGCCCGCAGGGGTTGGTAGGAGCTTGTAGGGTGCCATAAGTTTCCAGAGGGTTGTGTAGGGTTCCGTAGGGGCCTGTGGTGTTCCCTAGGGGCCTCTAGAGTCTCGTACAGTTCCGTAGGGTCCTGTAGGTTTCCATAAGCGCCCGCAGAGGTCTGAAGGGGCCCGTACTGTTCCGTAAGGATCCATAGGGCTCCGTAGATCTTCGTAGGTTCCCTAGAGCCCTGTAGAGTACCGCAGGAGCCAGTAGTGTTCTGTAGGGGCCGGTAGGGTTCCTTCCATAGGGGCTGGCAGTGTTCCGTAGGGTCCTCTAGGGTTGAGTAAGTGCCCGCAGGAGTCTGTAGGAATCCGTGGGATTCTGTAAGGTTCTGGAGGGTTCTGCAGGGTTCCGTAGGGGCCCGTAGAGTTCCGTAGTGGCTGGTAAAGTTCCCTAGGGCCCTGTACCGTTCTGTAACTGCCTGCAAGGGTCTTTAGGCTCCCGTAGGGGCTGGTAGGGTTCCATAAAGTTCCGTGGGTTCCTGCAGAGTTCTGCAAGTGCCCGCAAGGGCCTGTAGGGGCGCACAGTGTTTCTGTCAGGTTCCGTAGAGTTCCGTAGGGGCCATAGGTTTCCGTAGTGGCTGGTAGTATTCCGTAGGGGTCTGTAGGGTTCCGTAAGGGTCCGTAGGGTTCCGTAGGCGCCTGCAGTGTTCTGTAGGAGCCCATAGGGTTTTAGTGAGGTTCCGTTGTGTTGCTAAGGGTCTTGTAGAGTGCTGTCGGGTCCTGGAGTATTCTGTAGGGTTCCAGAGGGGCTCGTAGGGTTCCGTCGAAATCTGTAGGCTTCCCTAGGGGCCCGTCGAGTCCCGTAGATTTCCGTAGGGGCCCGTAGGGTTGTGTAAGTGCCCGCAGGGGTTGGTAGGAGCTTGTAGGGTGCCATAAGTTTCCAGAGGGTTGTGTAGGGTTCCGTAGGGGCCTGTGGTGTTCCCTAGGGGCCTGTAGAGTCTCGTACGGTTCCGTAGGGGCCTGTGGTGTTCCCTAGGGGCCTGTAGAGTCTCGTACGGTTCCGTAGGGGCCTGTAGTGTTCCCTAGGGGCCTCTAGAGTCTCGTACAGTTCCGTAGGGTCCTGTAGGTTTCCATAAGCGCCCGCAGAGGTCTGAAGGGGCCCGTACTGTTCCGTAAGAATCCATAGGGTTCCGTAGAGCTTCGTAGGTTCCCTAGAGGCCTGTAGAGTACCGCAGGAGCCAGTAGTGTTCTGTAGGGGCCCGTAAGGTTCCTTCCGTAGGGGCTGGCAGTGTTCCGTAGGGGCCTGTAGGGTTGTGTAAGTGCCCGCAGCAGTCTGTAGGAGTCTGTGGGATTCTGTAAGGTTCTGGAGGGTTCTGCAGGGTTCTGTAGGGGCCCGTAGAGTTCCGTAGTGGCTGGTAAAGTTCCGTAGGGCCCTGTGGGGTTCTGTATGGACCTGTAGGGTTCTGTAGGGGCCTGCAGGCTTCTGTAAGTGCCCGCAGGTGTCTGTAGGGTTCCGTAGGCGCCTGCAGTGTTCTGTAGGAGCCCATAGGGTTTTAGTGAGGTTCCGTTGTGTTGCTAAGGGTCTTGTAGAGTGCTGTCGGGTCCTGGAGTATTCTGTAGGGTTCCAGAGGGGCTCGTAGGGTTCCGTTGAAATCTGTAGGCTTCCCTAGGGGCCCGTGGAGTCCCGTAGATTTCCGTAGGGGCCTGTAGGGTTGTGTAAGTGCCCGCAGGGGTTGGTAGGAGCTTGTAGGGTGCCATAAGTTTCCAGAGGGTAGTGTAGGGTTCCGTAGGGGCCTGTGGTGTTCCCTAGGGGCCTGTAGAGTCTCGTACGGTTCCGTAGGGGCCTGTGGTGTTCCCTAGGGGCCTGTAGAGTCTCGTACGGTTCCGTAGGGGCCTGTAGTGTTCCCTAGGGGCCTCTAGAGTCTCGTACAGTTCCGTAGGGTCCTGTAGGTTTCCATAAGCGCCCGCAGAGGTCTGAAGGGGCCCGTACTGTTCCGTAAGGATCCATAGGGTTCCGTAGAGCTTCGTAGGTTCCCTAGAGGCCTGTAGAGTACCGCAGGAGCCAGTAGTGTTCTGTAGGGGCCCGTAAGGTTCCTTCCGTAGGGGCTGGCAGTGTTCCGTAGGGGCCTGTAGGGTTGAGTAAGTGCCCGCAGCAGTCTGTAGGAGTCTGTGGGATTCTGTAAGGTTCTGGAGGGTTCTGCAGGGTTCTGTAGGGGCCCGTAGAGTTCCGTAGTGGCTGGTAAAGTTCCGTAGTGGCTGGTAAAGTTCCGTAGGGCCCTGTGGGGTTCTGTATGGACCTGTAGGGTTCTGTAGGGGCCTGCAGGCTTCTGTAAGTGCCCGCAGGTGTCTGTAGGGTTCCGTAGGCGCCTGCAGTGTTCTGTAGGAGCCCATAGGGTTTTAGTGAGGTTCCGTTGTGTTGCTAAGGGTCTTGTAGAGTGCTGTCGGGTCCTGGAGTATTCTGTAGGGTTCCAGAGGGGCTCGTAGGGTTCCGTTGAAATCTGTAGGCTTCCCTAGGGGCCCGTGGAGTCCCGTAGATTTCCGTAGGGGCCTGTAGGGTTGTGTAAGTGCCCGCAGGGGTTGGTAGGAGCTTGTAGGGTGCCATAAGTTTCCAGAGGGTAGTGTAGGGTTCCGTAGGGGCCTGTGGTGTTCCCTAGGGGCCTGTAGAGTCTCGTACGGTTCCGTAGGGGCCTGTGGTGTTCCCTAGGGGCCTGTAGAGTCTCGTACGGTTCCGTAGGGGCCTGTAGTGTTCCCTAGGGGCCTCTAGAGTCTCGTACAGTTCCGTAGGGTCCTGTAGGTTTCCATAAGCGCCCGCAGAGGTCTGAAGGGGCCCGTACTGTTCCGTAAGGATCCATAGGGTTCCGTAGAGCTTCGTAGGTTCCCTAGAGGCCTGTAGAGTACCGCAGGAGCCAGTAGTGTTCTGTAGGGGCCCGTAAGGTTCCTTCCGTAGGGGCTGGCAGTGTTCCGTAGGGGCCTGTAGGGTTGAGTAAGTGCCCGCAGCAGTCTGTAGGAGTCTGTGGGATTCTGTAAGGTTCTGGAGGGTTCTGCAGGGTTCTGTAGGGGCCCGTAGAGTTCCGTAGTGGCTGGTAAAGTTCCGTAGGGCCCTGTGGGGTTCTGTATGGACCTGTAGGGTTCTGTAGGGGCCTGCAGGCTTCTGTAAGTGCCCGCAGGTGTCTGTAGGGTTCCGTAGGCGCCTGCAGTGTTCTGTAGGAGCCCATAGGGTTTTAGTGAGGTTCCGTTGTGTTGCTAAGGGTCTTGTAGAGTGCTGTCGGATCCTGGAGTATTCTGTAGGGTTCCAGAGGGGCTTGTAGGGTTCCGTCGAAATCTGTAGGCTTCCCTAGGGGCCTGTGGAGTCCCGTAGATTTCCGTAGGGACCTGTAGGGTTGTGTAAGTGCCCGCAGGGGTTGGTAGGAGCTTGTAGGGTGCCATAAGTTTCCAGAGGGTAGTGTAGGGTTCCGTAGGGGCCTGTGGTGTTCCCTAGGGGCCTGTAGAGTCTCGTACGGTTCCGTAAGGGCCTGTGGTGTTCCCTAGGGGCCTGTAGAGTCTCGTACGGTTCCGTAGGGGCCTGTAGTGTTCCCTAGGGGCCTCTAGAGTCTCGTACAGTTCCGTAGGGTCCTGTAGGTTTCCATAAGCGCCCGCAGAGGTCTGAAGGGGCCTGTACTGTTCCGTAAGGATCCATAGGGTTCCGTAGAGCTTCGTAGGTTCCCTAGAGGCCTGTAGAGTACCGCAGGAGCCAGTAGTGTTCTGTAGGGGCCCGTAAGGTTCCTTCCGTAGGGGCTGGCAGTGTTCCGTAGGGGCCTGTAGGGTTGTGTAAGTGCCCGCAGCAGTCTGTAGGAGTCTGTGGGATTCTGTAAGGTTCTGGAGGGTTCTGCAGGGTTCTGTAGGGGCCCGTAGAGTTCCGTAGTGGCTGGTAAAGTTCCGTAGGGCCCTGTGGGGTTCTGTATGGACCTGTAGGGTTCTGTAGGGGCCTGCAGGCTTCTGTAAGTGCCCGCAGGTGTCTGTAGGGTTCCGTAGGCGCCTGCAGTGTTCTGTAGGAGCCCATAGCGTTTTAGTGAGGTTCCGTTGTGTTGCTAAGGGTCTTGTAGAGTGCTGTCGGGTCCTGGAGTATTCTGTAGGGTTCCAGAGGGGCTTGTAGGGTTCCGTCGAAATCTGTAGGCTTCCCTAGGGGCCCGTGGAGTCCCGTAGATTTCCGTAGGGACCTGTAGGGTTGTGTAAGTGCCCGCAGGGGTTGGTAGGAGCTTGTAGGGTGCCATAAGTTTCCAGAGGGTTGTGTAGGGTTCCGTAGGGGCCTGTGGTGTTCCCTAGGGGCCTGTAGAGTCTCGTACGGTTCCGTAAGGGCCTGTGGTGTTCCCTAGGGGCCTGTAGAGTCTCGTACGGTTCCGTAGGGGCCTGTAGTGTTCCCTAGGGGCCTCTAGAGTCTCGTACAGTTCCGTAGGGTCCTGTAGGTTTCCATAAGCGCCCGCAGAGGTCTGAAGGGGCCCGTACTGTTCCGTAAGGATCCATAGAGCTTCGTAGGTGCCCTAGAAGCCTGTAGAGTACCGCAGGAGCCAGTAGTGTTCTGTAGGGGCCCGTAGGGTTCCTTCCATAGGGGCTGGCAGTGTTCCGTAGGGTCCTCTAGGGTTGAGTAAGTGCCCACAGGAGTCTGTAGGAATCCGTGGGATTCTGTAAGGTTCTGGAGGGTTCTGCAGGGTTCCGTAGGGGCCCGTAGAGTTCCGTAGTGGCTGGTAAAGTTCCCTAGGGCCCTGTACCGTTCTGTAACTGCCTGCAAGGGTCTTTAGGCTCCCGTAGGGGCTGGTAGGGTTCCATAAAGTTCCGTGGGTTCCTGCAGAGTTCTGCAAGTGCCGGCAAGGGCCTGTAGGGGCGCACAGTGTTTCTGTCAGGTTCCGTAGAGTTCCGTAGGGGCCATAGGTTTCCGTAGTGGCTGGTAGTATTCCGTAGGGGTCTGTAGGGTTCCGTAAGGGTCCGTAGGGTTCCGTAGGCGCCTGCAGTGTTCTGTAGGAGCCCATAGGGTTTTAGTGAGGTTCCGTTGTGTTGCTAAGGGTCTTGTAGAGTGCTGTCAGGTCCTGGAGTATTCTGTAGGGTTCCAGAGGGGCTCGTAGGGTTCCGTCGAAATCTGTAGGCTTCCCTAGGGGCCCGTCGAGTCCCGTAGATTTCCGTAGGGGCCCGTAGGGTTGTGTAAGTGCCCGCAGGGGTTGGTAGGAGCTTGTAGGGTGCCATAAGTTTCCAGAGGGTTGTGTAGGGTTCCGTAGGGGCCTGTGGTGTTCCCTAGGGGCCTGTAGAGTCTCGTACGGTTCCGTAGGGGCCTGTGGTGTTCCCTAGGGGCCTGTAGAGTCTCGTACGGTTCCGTAGGGGCCTGTAGTGTTCCCTAGGGGCCTCTAGAGTCTCGTACAGTTCCGTAGGGTCCTGTAGGTTTCCATAAGCGCCCGCAGAGGTCTGAAGGGGCCCGTACTGTTCCGTAAGGATCCATAGGGCTCCGTAGAGCTTCGTAGGTTCCCTAGAGGCCTGTAGAGTACCGCAGGAGCCAGTAGTGTTCTGTAGGGGCCCGTAAGGTTCCTTCCGTAGGGGCTGGCAGTGTTCCGTAGGGGCCTGTAGGGTTGAGTAAGTGCCCGCAGCAGTCTGTAGGAGTCTGTGGGATTCTGTAAGGTTCTGGAGGGTTCTGCAGGGTTCTGTAGGGGCCCGTAGAGTTCCGTAGTGGCTGGTAAAGTTCCGTAGGGCCCTGTGGGGTTCTGTATGGACCTGTAGGGTTCTGTAGGGGCCTGCAGGCTTCTGTAAGTGCCCGCAGGTGTCTGTAGGGTTCCGTAGGCGCCTGCAGTGTTCTGTAGGAGCCCATAGGGTTTTAGTGAGTTTCCGTTGTGTTGCTAAGGGTCTTGTAGAGTGCTGTCGGGTCCTGGAGTATTCTGTAGGGTTCCAGAGGGGCTTGTAGGGTTCCGTTGAAATCTGTAGGCTTCCCTAGGGGCCCGTGGAGTCCCGTAGATTTCCGTAGGGACCTGTAGGGTTGTGTAAGTGCCCGCAGGGGTTGGTAGGAGCTTGTAGGGTGCCATAAGTTTCCAGAGGGTAGTGTAGGGTTCCGTAGGGGCCTGTGGTGTTCCCTAGGGGCCTGTAGAGTCTCGTACGGTTCCGTAGGGGCCTGTGGTGTTCCCTAGGGGCCTGTAGAGTCTCGTACGGTTCCGTAGGGGCCTGTAGTGTTCCCTAGGGGCCTCTAGAGTCTCGTACAGTTCCGTAGGGTCCTGTAGGTTTCCATAAGCGCCCGCAGAGGTCTGAAGGGGCCTGTACTGTTCCGTAAGGATCCATAGGGTTCCGTAGAGCTTCGTAGGTTCCCTAGAGGCCTGTAGAGTACCGCAGGAGCCAGTAGTGTTCTGTAGGGGCCCGTAAGGTTCCTTCCGTAGGGGCTGGCAGTGTTCCGTAGGGGCCTGTAGGGTTGAGTAAGTGCCCGCAGCAGTCTGTAGGAGTCTGTGGGATTCTGTAAGGTTCTGGAGGGTTCTGCAGGGTTCTGTAGGGGCCCGTAGAGTTCCGTAGTGGCTGGTAAAGTTCCGTAGGGCCCTGTGGGGTTCTGTATGGACCTGTAGGGTTCTGTAGGGGCCTGCAGGCTTCTGTAAGTGCCCGCAGGTGTCTGTAGGGTTCCGTAGGCGCCTGCAGTGTTCTGTAGGAGCCCATAGGGTTTTAGTGAGGTTCCGTTGTGTTGCTAAGGGTCTTGTAGAGTGCTGTCGGGTCCTGGAGTATTCTGTAGGGTTCCAGAGGGGCTTGTAGGGTTCCGTCGAAATCTGTAGGCTTCCCTAGGGGCCCGTGGAGTCCCGTAGATTTCCGTAGGGACCTGTAGGGTTGTGTAAGTGCCCGCAGGGGTTGGTAGGAGCTTGTAGGGTGCCATAAGTTTCCAGAGGGTAGTGTAGGGTTCCGTAGGGGCCTGTGGTGTTCCCTAGGGGCCTGTAGAGTCTCGTACGGTTCCGTAAGGGCCTGTGGTGTTCCCTAGGGGCCTGTAGAGTCTCGTACGGTTCCGTAGGGGCCTGTAGTGTTCCCTAGGGGCCTCTAGAGTCTCGTACAGTTCCGTAGGGTCCTGTAGGTTTCCATAAGCGCCCGCAGAGGTCTGAAGGGGCCTGTACTGTTCCGTAAGGATCCATAGGGTTCCGTAGAGCTTCGTAGGTTCCCTAGAGGCCTGTAGAGTACCGCAGGAGCCAGTAGTGTTCTGTAGGGGCCCGTAAGGTTCCTTCCGTAGGGGCTGGCAGTGTTCCGTAGGGGCCTGTAGGGTTGTGTAAGTGCCCGCAGCAGTCTGTAGGAGTCTGTGGGATTCTGTAAGGTTCTGGAGGGTTCTGCAGGGTTCTGTAGGGGCCCGTAGAGTTCCGTAGTGGCTGGTAAAGTTCCGTAGGGCCCTGTGGGGTTCTGTATGGACCTGTAGGGTTCTGTAGGGGCCTGCAGGCTTCTGTAAGTGCCCGCAGGTGTCTGTAGGGTTCCGTAGGCGCCTGCAGTGTTCTGTAGGAGCCCATAGCGTTTTAGTGAGGTTCCGTTGTGTTGCTAAGGGTCTTGTAGAGTGCTGTCGGGTCCTGGAGTATTCTGTAGGGTTCCAGAGGGGCTTGTAGGGTTCCGTTGAAATCTGTAGGCTTCCCTAGGGGCCCGTGGAGTCCCGTAGATTTCCGTAGGGACCTGTAGGGTTGTGTAAGTGCCCGCAGGGGTTGGTAGGAGCTTGTAGGGTGCCATAAGTTTCCAGAGGGTTGTGTAGGGTTCCGTAGGGGCCTGTGGTGTTCCCTAGGGGCCTCTAGAGTCTCATACACTTCCGTAGGGTCCTGTAGGTTTCCATAAGTGCCCGCAGAGGTCTGAAGGGGCCCGTACTGTTCCGTAAGGATCCATAGGGCTCCGTAGAGCTTCGTAGGTGCCCTAGAAGCCTGTAGAGTACCGCAGGAGCCAGTAGTGTTCTGTAGAGGCCCGTAGGGTTCCTTCCATAGGGGCTGGCAGTGTTCCGTAGGGTCCTCTAGGGTTGAGTAAGTGCCCGCAGCAGTCTGTAGGAATCCGTGGGATTCTGTAAGGTTCTGGAGGGTTCTGCAGGGTTCCGTAGGGGCCCGTAGAGTTCCGTAGTGGCTGGTAACGTTCCCTAGGGCCCTGTACCGTTCCGTAACTGCCTGCAAGGGTCTTTAGGCTTCCGTAGGGGCTGGTAGGGTTCCATAAAGTTCCGTGGGTTCCTGCAGAGTTCTGCAATTGCCCGCAAGGGCCTGTAGGGGCGCACAGTGTTTCTGTCAGGTTCCGTAGAGTTCCGTAGGGGCCATAGGTTTCCGTAGCGGCTGGTAGTATTCCGTAGGGGTCTGTAGGGTTCCGTAGGCACCTGCAGTGTTCTGACGGAGCCCATAGGGTTTTAGTGAGGTTCCGTTGTGTTGCTAAGGGTCTTGTAGAGTGCTGTCGGGTCCTGGAGTATTCTGTAGGGTTCCAGAGGGGCTGGTAGGGTTCCGTTGAAATCTGTAGGCTTCCCTAGGGGCCCGTGGAGTCCCGTAGATTTCCGTAGGGGCCTGTAGGGTTGTGTAAGTGCCCGCAGGGGTTGGTAGGAGCTTGTAGGGTGCCATAAGTTTCCAGAGGGTTGTGTAGGGTTCCGTAGGGGCCTGTGGTGTTCCCTAGGGGCCTGTAGAGTCTCGTACGGTTCCGTAGGGGCCTGTAGTGTTCCCTAGGGGCCTCTAGAGTCTCGTACAGTTCCGTAGGGTCCTGTAGGTTTCCATAAGTGCCCGCAGAGGTCTGAAGGGGCCCGTACTGTTCCGTAAGGATCCATAGGGCTCCGTAGAGCTTCGTAAGTGCCCTAGAAGCCTGTAGAGTACCGCAGGAGCCAGTAGTGTTCTGTAGGGGCCCGTAGGGTTCCTTCCATAGGGACTGGCAGTGTTCCGTAGGGTCCTCTAGGGTTGAGTAAGTGTCCGCAGGAGTCTGTAGGAATCCGTGGGATTCTGTAAGGTTCTGGAGGGTTCTGCAGGGTTCCGTAGGGGCCCGTAGAGTTCCGTAGTGGCTGGTAAAGTTCCGTATGGCCCTGTGGGGTTCTGTATGGACCTGTAGGGTTCTGTAGGGGCCTGCAGGGTTCTGTAAGTGCCCGCAGGTGTCTGTAGGGTTCCGTAGGGGTCTGTAGGGTTCCGTAGGCGCCTGCAGTGTTCTGTAGGAGCCCATAGGGTTTTAGTGAGGTTCCGTTGTGTTGCTAAGGGTCTTGTAGAGTGCTGTCGGGTCCTGGAGTATTCTGTAGGGTTCCAGAGGGGCTTGTAGGGTTCCGTCGAAATCTGTAGGCTTCCCTAGGGGCCCGTGGAGTCCCGTAGATTTCCGTAGGGGCCTGTAGGGTTGTGTAAGTGCCCGCAGGGGTTGGTATGAGCTTGTAGGGTGCCATAAGTTTCCAGAGGGTTGTGTAGGGTTCCGTAGGGGCCTGTGGTGTTCCCTAGGGGCCTGTAGAGTCTCGTACGGTTCCGTAAGGGCCTGTGGTGTTCCTTAGGGGCCTGTAGAGTCTCGTACGGTTCCGTAGGGGCCTGTAGTGTTCCCTAGGGGCCTCTAGAGTCTTGTACAGTTCTGTAGGGTCCTGTAGGTTTCCATAAGCGCCTGCAGAGGTCTGAAGGGGCCCGTACTGTTCCGTAAGGATCCATAGGGCTCCGTAGAGCTTCGTAGGTTCCCTAGAGGCCTGTAGAGTACCGCAGGAGCCAGTAGTGTTCTGTAGGGGCCCGTAAGGTTCCTTCCGTAGGGGCTGGCAGTGTTCCGTAGGAGCCTGTAGGGTTGAGTAAGTGCCCGCAGCAGTCTGTAGAAGTCTGTGGGATTCTGTAAGGTTCTGGAGGGTTCTGCAGGGTTCTGTAGGGGCCCGTAGAGTTCCGTAGTGGCTGGTAAAGTTCCGTAGGGCCCTGTGGGGTTCTGTATGGACCTGTAGGGTTCTGTAGGGGCCTGCAGGGTTCTGTAAGTGCCCGCAGGTGTCTGTAGGGTTCCGTAGGGGTCTGTAGGGTTCCGTAGGCGCCTGCAGTGTTCTGTAGGAGCCGATAGGGTTTTAGTGAGGTTCCGTTGTGTTGCTAAGGGTCTTGTAGAGTGCTGTCGGGTCCAGGAGTATTCTGTAGGGTTCCAGAGGGGCTTGTAGGGTTCCGTCGAAATCTGTAGGCTTCCCTAGGGGCCCATGGAGTCCTGTAGATTTCCGTAGGGACCTGTAGGGTTGTGTAAGTGCCCGCAGGGGTTGGTAGGAGGTTGTAGGGTGCCATAAGTTTCCAGAGGGTTGTGTAGGGTTCCGTAGGGGCCTGTGGTGTTCCCTAGGGGCCTGTAGAGTCTCGTACGGTTCCGTAGGGGCCTGTGGTGTTCCCTAGGGGCCTGTAGAGTCTCGTACGGTTCCGTAGGGGCCTGTAGTGTTCCCTCGGGGCCTCTAGAGTCTCGTACAGTTCTGTAGGGTCCTGTAGGTTTCCATAAGCGCCCGCAGAGGTCTGAATGGGCCCGTACTGTTCCGTAAGGATCCATAGGGCTCCGTAGAGCTTCGTAGGTGCCCTAGAGGCCTGTAGAGTACCGCAGGAGCCAGTAGTGTTCTGTAGAGGCCCGTAGGGTTCCTTCCATAGGGGCTGGCAGTGTTCCGTAGGGTCCTCTAGGGTTGAGTAAGTGCCCGCAGCAGTCTGTAGGAATCCGTGGGATTCTGTAAGGTTCTGGAGGGTTCTGCAGGGTTCCGTAGGGGCCCGTAGAGTTCCGTAGTGGCTGGTAACGTTCCCTAGGGCCCTGTACCGTTCCGTAACTGCCTGCAAGGGTCTTTAGGCTTCCGTAGGGGCTGGTAGGGTTCCATAAAGTTCCGTGGGTTCCTGCAGAGTTCTGCAAGTGCCCGCAAGGGCCTGTAGGGGCGCACAGTGTTTCTGTCAGGTTCCGTAGAGTTCCGTAGGGGCCATAGGTTTCCGTAGCGGCTGGTAGTATTCCGTAGGGGTCTGTAGGGTTCCGTAGGCACCTGCAGTGTTCTGACGGAGCCCATAGGGTTTTAGTGAGGTTCCGTTGTGTTGCTAAGGGTCTTGTAGAGTGCTGTCGGGTCCTGGAGTATTCTGTAGGGTTCCAGAGGGGCTGGTAGGGTTCCGTTGAAATCTGTAGGCTTCCCTAGGGGCCCGTGGAGTCCCGTAGATTTCCGTAGGGGCCTGTAGGGTTGTGTAAGTGCCCGCAGGGGTTGGTAGGAGCTTGTAGGGTGCCATAAGTTTCCAGAGGGTTGTGTAGGGTTCCGTAGGGGCCTGTGGTGTTCCCTAGGGGCCTGTAGAGTCTCGTACGGTTCCGTAGGGGCCTGTGGTGTTCCCTAGGGGCCTGTAGAGTCTCGTACGGTTCCGTAGGGGCCTGTAGTGTTCCCTAGGGGCCTCTAGAGTCTCGTACAGTTCCGTAGGGTCCTGTAGGTTTCCATAAGCGCCCGCAGAGGTCTGAAGGGGCCCGTACTGTTCCGTAAGGATCCATAGGGCTCCGTAGAGCTTCGTAGGTTCCCTAGAGGCCTGTAGAGTACCGCAGGAGCCAGTAGTGTTCTGTAGGGGCCCGTAAGGTTCCTTCCGTAGGGGCTGGCAGTGTTCCGTAGGGGCCTGTAGGGTTGTGTAAGTGCCCGCAGCAGTCTGTAGGAGTCTGTGGGATTCTGTAAGGTTCTGGAGGGTTCTGCAGGGTTCTGTAGGGGCCCGTAGAGTTCCGTAGTGGCTGGTAAAGTTCCGTAGGGCCCTGTGGGGTTCTGTATGGACCTGTAGGGTTCTGTAGGGGCCTGCAGGCTTCTGTAAGTGCCCGCAGGTGTCTGTAGGGTTTTGTAGGGGTCTGTAGGGTTTCGTAGGCGCCTGCAGTGTTCTGTAGGAGCCGATAGGGTTTTAGTGAGGTTCCGTTGTGTTGCTAAGGGTCTTGTAGAGTGCTGTCGGGTCCTGGAGTATTCTGTAGGGTTCCAGAGGGGCTCGTAGGGTTCCGTTGAAATCTGTAGGCTTCCCTAGGGGCCCGTGGAGTCCCGTAGATTTCCGTAGGGACCTGTAGGGTTGTGTAAGTGCCCGCAGGGGTTGGTAGGAGCTTGTAGGGTGCCATAAGTTTCCAGAGGGTTGTGTAGGGTTCCGTAGGGGCCTGTGGTGTTCCCTAGGGGCCTCTAGAGTCTCCTACAGTTCCGTAGGGTCCTGTAGGTTTCCATAAGTGCCCGCAGAGGTCTGAAGGGGCCCGTACTGTTCCATACGGATCCATAGGGCTCCGTAGAGCTTCGTAAGTGCCCTAGAAGCCTGTAGAGTACCGCAGGAGCCAGTAGTGTTCTGTAGGGGCCCGTAGGGTTCCTTCCATAGGGGCTGGCAGTGTTCCGTAGGGTCCTCTAGGGTTGAGTAAGTGCCCGCAGGAGTCTGTAGGAATCCGTGGGATTCTGTAAGGTTCTGGAGGGTTCTGCAGGGTTCCGTAGGGGCCCGTAGAGTTCCGTAGTGGCTGGTAAAGTTCCGTAGGGCCCTGTGGGGTTCTGTATGGACCTGTAGGGTTCTGTAGGGGCCTGCAGGCTTCTGTAAGTGCCCGCAGGTGTCTGTAGGGTTCCGTAGGGGTCTGTAGGGTTCCCTAGGCGCCTGCAGTGTTCTGTAGGAGCCGATAGGGTTTTAGTGAGGTTCCGTTGTGTTGCTAAGGGTCTTGTAGAGTGCTGTCGGGTCCAGGAGTATTCTGTAGGGTTCCAGAGGGGCTTGTAGGGTTCCGTTGAAATCTGTAGGCTTCCCTAGGGGCCCATGGAGTCCCGTAGATTTCCGTAGGGACCTGTAGGGTTGTGTAAGTGCCCGCAGGGGTTGGTAGGAGCTTGTAGGGTGCCATAAGTTTCCAGAGGGTTGTGTAGGGTTCCGTAGGGGCCTGTGGTGTTCCCTAGGGGCCTGTAGAGTCTCGTACGGTTCCGTAGGGGCCTGTGGTGTTCCCTAGGGGCCTGTAGAGTCTCGTACGGTTCCGTAGGGGCCTGTAGTGTTCCCTCGGGGCCTCTAGAGTCTCGTACAGTTCTGTAGGGTCCTGTAGGTTTCCATAAGCGCCCGCAGAGGTCTGAAGGGGCCCGTACTGTTCCGTAAGGATCCATAGGGCTCCGTAGAGCTTCGTAGGTGCCCTAGAGGCCTGTAGAGTACCGCAGGAGCCAGTAGTGTTCTGTAGGGGCCCGTAGGGTTCCTTCCATAGGGGCTGGCAGTGTTCCGTAGGGTCCTCTAGGGTTGAGTAAGTGCCCGCAGGAGTCTGTAGGAATCCGTGGGATTCTGTAAGGTTCTGGAGGGTTCTGCAGGGTTCCGTAGGGGCCCGTAGAGTTCCGTAGTGGCTGGTAACGTTCCCTAGGGCCCTGTACCGTTCCGTAACTGCCTGCAAGGCTCTTTAGGCTTCCGTAGGGGCTGGTAGGGTTCCATAAAGTTCCGTGGGTTCCTGCAGAGTTCTGCAAGTGCCCGCAAGGGCCTGTAGGGGCGCACAGTGTTTCTGTCAGGTTCCGTAGAGTTCCGTAGGGGCCATAGGTTTCCGTAGCGGCTGGTAGTATTCCGTAGGGGTCTGTAGGGTTCCGTAGGCACCTGCAGTGTTCTGACGGAGCCCATAGGGTTTTAGTGAGGTTCCGTTGTGTTGCTAAGGGTCTTGTAGAGTGCTGTCGGGTCCTGGAGTATTCTGTAGGGTTCCAGAGGGGCTCGTAGGGTTCCGTTGAAATCTGTAGGCTTCCCTAGGGGCCCGTGGAGTCCCGTAGATTTCCGTAGGGGCCTGTAGGGTTGTGTAAGTGCCCGCAGGGGTTGGTAGGAGCTTGTAGGGTGCCATAAGTTTCCAGAGGGTTGTGTAGGGTTCCGTAGGGGCCTGTGGTGTTCCCTAGGGGCCTGTAGAGTCTCGTACGGTTCCGTAAGGGCCTGTGGTGTTCCCTAGGGGCCTGTAGAGTCTCGTACAGTTCCGTAGGGTCCTGTAGGTTTCCATAAGCGCCCGCAGAGGTCTGAAGGGGCCCGTACTGTTCCGTAAGGATCCATAGGGCTCCGTAGAGCTTCGTAGGTTCCCTAGAGGCCTGTAGAGTACCGCAGGAGCCAGTAGTGTTCTGTAGGGGCCCGTAAGGTTCCTTCCGTAGGGGCTGGCAGTGTTCCGTAGGAGCCTGTAGGGTTGTGTAAGTGCCCGCAGCAGTCTGTAGGAGTCTGTGGGATTCTGTAAGGTTCTGGAGGGTTCTGCAGGGTTCCGTAGGGGCCCGTAGAGTTCCGTAGTGGCTGGTAACGTTCCCTAGGGCCCTGTACCGTTCCGTAACTGCCTGCAAGGCTCTTTAGGCTTCCGTAGGGGCTGGTAGGGTTCCATAAAGTTCCGTGGGTTCCTGCAGAGTTCTGCAAGTGCCCGCAAGGGCCTGTAGGGGCGCACAGTGTTTCTGTCAGGTTCCGTAGAGTTCCGTAGGGGCCATAGGTTTCCGTAGCGGCTGGTAGTATTCCGTAGGGGTCTGTAGGGTTCCGTAGGCACCTGCAGTGTTCTGACGGAGCCCATAGGGTTTTAGTGAGGTTCCGTTGTGTTGCTAAGGGTCTTGTAGAGTGCTGTCGGGTCCTGGAGTATTCTGTAGGGTTCCAGAGGGGCTGGTAGGGTTCCGTTGAAATCTGTAGGCTTCCCTAGGGGCCCGTGGAGTCCCGTAGATTTCCGTAGGGGCCTGTAGGGTTGTGTAAGTGCCCGCAGGGGTTGGTAGGAGCTTGTAGGGTGCCATAAGTTTCCAGAGGGTTGTGTAGGGTTCCGTAGGGGCCTGTGGTGTTCCCTAGGGGCCTGTAGAGTCTCGTACGGTTCCGTAGGGGCCTGTGGTGTTCCCTAGGGGCCTGTAGAGTCTCGTACGGTTCCGTAGGGGCCTGTAGTGTTCCCTAGGGGCCTCTAGAGTCTCGTACAGTTCCGTAGGGTCCTGTAGGTTTCCATAAGCGCCCGCAGAGGTCTGAAGGGGCCCGTACTGTTCCGTAAGGATCCATAGGGCTCCGTAGAGCTTCGTAGGTTCCCTAGAGGCCTGTAGAGTACCGCAGGAGCCAGTAGTGTTCTGTAGGGGCCCGTAAGGTTCCTTCCGTAGGGGCTGGCAGTGTTCCGTAGGGGCCTGTAGGGTTGTGTAAGTGTCCGCAGCAGTCTGTAGGAGTCTGTGGGATTCTGTAAGGTTCTGGAGGGTTCTGCAGGGTTCTGTAGGGGCCCGTAGAGTTCCGTAGTGGCTGGTAAAGTTCCGTAGGGCCCTGTGGGGTTCTGTATGGACCTGTAGGGTTCTGTAGGGGCCTGCAGGCTTCTGTAAGTGCCCGCAGGTGTCTGTAGGGTTTTGTAGGGGTCTGTAGGGTTTCGTAGGCGCCTGCAGTGTTCTGTAGGAGCCGATAGGGTTTTAGTGAGGTTCCGTTGTGTTGCTAAGGGTCTTGTAGAGTGCTGTCGGGTCCTGGAGTATTCTGTAGGGTTCCAGAGGGGCTCGTAGGGTTCCGTTGAAATCTGTAGGCTTCCCTAGGGGCCCGTGGAGTCCCGTAGATTTCCGTAGGGGCCTGTAGGGTTGTGTAAGTGCCCGCAGGGGTTGGTAGGAGCTTGTAGGGTGCCATAAGTTTCCAGAGGGTTGTGTAGGGTTCCGTAGGGGCCTGTGGTGTTCCCTAGGGGCCTCTAGAGTCTCCTACAGTTCCGTAGGGTCCTGTAGGTTTCCATAAGTGCCCGCAGAGGTCTGAAGGGGCCCGTACTGTTCCATACGGATCCATAGGGCTCCGTAGAGCTTCGTAAGTGCCCTAGAAGCCTGTAGAGTACCGCAGGAGCCAGTAGTGTTCTGTAGGGGCCCGTAGGGTTCCTTCCATAGGGGCTGGCAGTGTTCCGTAGGGTCCTCTAGGGTTGAGTAAGTGCCCGCAGGAGTCTGTAGGAATCCGTGGGATTCTGTAAGGTTCTGGAGGGTTCTGCAGGGTTCCGTAGGGGCCCGTAGAGTTCCGTAGTGGCTGGTAAAGTTCCGTAGGGCCCTGTGGGGTTCTGTATGGACCTGTAGGGTTCTGTAGGGGCCTGCAGGCTTCTGTAAGTGCCCGCAGGTGTCTGTAGGGTTCCGTAGGGGTCTGTAGGGTTCCCTAGGCGCTTGCAGTGTTCTGTAGGAGCCGATAGGGTTTTAGTGAGGTTCCGTTGTGTTGCTAAGGGTCTTGTAGAGTGCTGTCGGGTCCAGGAGTATTCTGTAGGGTTCCAGAGGGGCTTGTAGGGTTCCGTTGAAATCTGTAGGCTTCCCTAGGGGCCCATGGAGTCCCGTAGATTTCCGTAGGGACCTGTAGGGTTGTGTAAGTGCCCGCAGGGGTTGGTAGGAGCTTGTAGGGTGCCATAAGTTTCCAGAGGGTTGTGTAGGGTTCCGTAGGGGCCTGTGGTGTTCCCTAGGGGCCTGTAGAGTCTCGTACGGTTCCGCAGGGGCCTGTGGTGTTCCCTAGGGGCCTGTAGAGTCTCGTACGGTTCCGTAGGGGCCTGTAGTGTTCCCTCGGGGCCTCTAGAGTCTCGTACAGTTCTGTAGGGTCCTGTAGGTTTCCATAAGCGCCCGCAGAGGTCTGAAGGGGCCCGTACTGTTCCGTAAGGATCCATAGGGCTCCGTAGAGCTTCGTAGGTGCCCTAGAGGCCTGTAGAGTACCGCAGGAGCCAGTAGTGTTCTGTAGGGGCCCGTAGGGTTCCTTCCATAGGGGCTGGCAGTGTTCCGTAGGGTCCTCTAGGGTTGAGTAAGTGCCCGCAGGAGTCTGTAGGAATCCGTGGGATTCTGTAAGGTTCTGGAGGGTTCTGCAGGGTTCCGTAGGGGCCCGTAGAGTTCCGTAGTGGCTGGTAACGTTCCCTAGGGCCCTGTACCGTTCCGTAACTGCCTGCAAGGCTCTTTAGGCTTCCGTAGGGGCTGGTAGGGTTCCATAAAGTTCCGTGGGTTCCTGCAGAGTTCTGCAAGTGCCCGCAAGGGCCTGTAGGGGCGCACAGTGTTTCTGTCAGGTTCCGTAGAGTTCCGTAGGGGCCATAGGTTTCCGTAGCGGCTGGTAGTATTCCGTAGGGGTCTGTAGGGTTCCGTAGGCACCTGCAGTGTTCTGACGGAGCCCATAGGGTTTTAGTGAGGTTCCGTTGTGTTGCTAAGGGTCTTGTAGAGTGCTGTCGGGTCCTGGAGTATTCTGTAGGGTTCCAGAGGGGCTCGTAGGGTTCCGTTGAAATCTGTAGGCTTCCCTAGGGGCCCGTGGAGTCCCGTAGATTTCCGTAGGGGCCTGTAGGGTTGTGTAAGTGCCCGCAGGGGTTGGTAGGAGCTTGTAGGGTGCCATAAGTTTCCAGAGGGTTGTGTAGGGTTCCGTAGGGGCCTGTGGTGTTCCCTAGGGGCCTGTAGAGTCTCGTACAGTTCCGTAGGGTCCTGTAGGTTTCCATAAGCGCCCGCAGAGGTCTGAAGGGGCCCGTACTGTTCCGTAAGGATCCATAGGGCTCCGTAGAGCTTCGTAGGTTCCCTAGAGGCCTGTAGAGTACCGCAGGAGCCAGTAGTGTTCTGTAGGGGCCCGTAAGGTTCCTTCCGTAGGGGCTGGCAGTGTTCCGTAGGAGCCTGTAGGGTTGTGTAAGTGCCCGCAGCAGTCTGTAGGAGTCTGTGGGATTCTGTAAGGTTCTGGAGGGTTCTGCAGGGTTCTGTAGGGGCCCGTAGAGTTCCGTAGTGGCTGGTAAAGTTCCGTAGGGCCCTGTGGGGTTCTGTATGGACCTGTAGGGTTCTGTAGGGGCCTGCAGGCTTCTGTAAGTGCCCGCAGGTGTCTGTAGGGTTTTGTAGGGGTCTGTAGGGTTTCGTAGGCGCCTGCAGTGTTCTGTAGGAGCCCATAGCGTTTTAGTGAGGTTCCGTTGTGTTGCTAAGGGTCTTGTAGAGTGCTGTCGGGTCCTGGAGTATTCTGTAGGGTTCCAGAGGGGCTCGTAGGGTTCCGTTGAAATCTGTAGGCTTCCCTAGGGGCCCGTGGAGTCCCGTAGATTTCCGCAGGGACCTGTAGGGTTGTGTAAGTGCCCGCAGGGGTTGGTAGGAGCTTGTAGGGTGCCATAAGTTTCCAGAGGGTTGTGTAGGGTTCCGTAGGGGCCTGTGGTGTTCCCTAGGGGCCTCTAGAGTCTCCTACAGTTCCGTAGGGTCCTGTAGGTTTCCATAAGCGCCCGCAGAGGTCTGAAGGGGCCCGTACTGTTCCATACGGATCCATAGGGCTCCGTAGAGCTTCGTAAGTGCCCTAGAAGCCTGTAGAGTACCGCAGGAGCCAGTAGTGTTCTGTAGGGGCCCGTAGGGTTCCTTCCATAGGGGCTGGCAGTGTTCCGTAGGGTCCTCTAGGGTTGAGTAAGTGCCCGCAGGAGTCTGTAGGAATCCGTGGGATTCTGTAAGGTTCTGGAGGGTTCTGCAGGGTTCCGTAGGGGCCCGTAGAGTTCCGTAGTGGCTGGTAAAGTTCCCTAGGGCCCTGTACCGTTCCGTAACTGCCTGCAAGGGTCTTTAGGCTTCCGTAGGGGCTGGTAGGGTTCCATAAAGTTCCGTGGGTTCCTGCAGAGTTCTGCAAGTGCCCGCAAGGGCCTGTAGGGGCGCACAGTGTTTCTGTCAGGTTCCGTAGAGTTCCGTAGGGGCCATAGGTTTCCGTAGTGGCTGGTAGTACTGCGTAGGGGTCTGTAGGGTTCCGTAGGGGTCTGTGGGGTTCCGTAGGCACCTGCAGTGTTCTGTAGGAGCCCATAGGGTTTTAGTGAGGTTCCGTTGTGTTGCTAAGGATCTTGTAGAGTGCTGTCGGGTCCTGGAGTATTCTGTAGGGTTCCAGAGGGGCTCGTAGGGTTCCGTCGAAATCTGTAGGCTTCCCTAAGGGCCCGTGGAGTCCCGTAGATTTCCGTAGGGGCCTGTAGGGTTGTGTAAGTGCCCGCAGGGGTTGGTAGGAGCTTGTAGGGTGCCATAAGTTTCCAGAGGGTTGTGTAGGGTTCCGTAGGGGCCTGTGGTGTTCCCTAGGGGCCTGTAGAGTTTCATACGGTTCCGTAGGGGCCTGTGGTGTTCCCTAGGGGCCTCTAGAGTCTCGTACGGTTCCGTAGGGGCCTGTAGTGTTCCCTCGGGGCCTCTAGAGTCTCGTACAGTTCCGTAGGGTCCTGTAGGTTTCCATAAGCGCCCGCAGAGGTCTGAAGGGGCCCGTACTGTTCCGTAAGGATCCATAGGGCTCCGTAGAGCTTCGTAGGTTCCCTAGAGGCCTGTAGAGTACCGCAGGAGCCAGTAGTGTTCTGTAGGGGCCCGTAAGGTTCCTTCCGTAGGGGCTGGCAGTGTTCCGTAGGGGCCTGTAGGGTTGTGTAAGTGCCCGCAGCAGTCTGTAGGAGTCTGTGGGATTCTGTAAGGTTCTGGAGGGTTCTGCAGGGTTCTGTAGGGGCCCGTAGAGTTCCGTAGTGGCTGGTAAAGTTCCGTAGGGCCCTGTGGGGTTCTGTATGGACCTGTAGGGTTCCTTAGGGGCCTGCAGGCTTCTGTAAGTGCCCGCAGGTGTCTGTAGGGTTCCGTAGGGGTCTGTAGGGTTCCGTAGGCGCCTGCAGTGTTCTGTAGGAGCCGATAGGGTTTTAGTGAGGTTCCGTTGTGTTGCTAAGGGTCTTGTAGAGTGCTGTCGGGTCCTGGAGTATTCTGTAGGGTTCCAGAGGGGCTTGTAGGGTTCCGTCGAAATCTGTAGGCTTCCCTAGGGGCCCATGGAGTCCCGTAGATTTCCGTAGGGACCTGTAGGGTTGTCTAAGTGCCCGCAGGGGTTGGTAGGAGCTTGTAGGGTGCCATAAGTTTCCAGAGGGTTGTGTAGGGTTCCGTAGGGGCCTGTGGTGTTCCCTAGGGGCCTGTAGAGTCTCGTACGGTTCCGTAGGGGCCTGTGGTGTTCCCTAGGGGCCTGTAGAGTCTCGTACAGTTCCGTAGGGGCCTGTAGTGTTCCCTAGGGGCCTCTAGAGTCTCGTACAGTTCCGTAGGGTCCTGTAGGTTTCCATAAGCGCCCGCAGAGGTCTGAAGGGGCCCGTACTGTTCCGTAAGGATCCATAGGGCTCCGTAGAGCTTCGTAGGTGCCCTAGAGGCCTGTAGAGTACCGCAGGAGCCAGTAGTGTTCTGTAGGGGCCCGTAAGGTTCCTTCCGTAGGGGCTGGCAGTGTTCCGTAGGAGCCTGTAGGGTTGTGTAAGTGCCCGCAGCAGTCTGTAGGAGTCTGTGGGATTCTGTAAGGTTCTGGAGGGTTCTGCAGGGTTCTGTAGGGGCCCGTAGAGTTCCGTAGTGGCTGGTAAAGTTCCGTAGGGCCCTGTGGGGTTCTGTATGGACCTGTAGGGTTCTGTAGGGGCCTGCAGGCTTCTGTAAGTGCCCGCAGGTGTCTGTAGGGTTTTGTAGGGGTCTGTAGGGTTTCGTAGGCGCCTGCAGTGTTCTGTAGGAGCCCATAGCGTTTTAGTGAGGTTCCGTTGTGTTGCTAAGGGTCTTGTAGAGTGCTGTCGGGTCCTGGAGTATTCTGTAGGGTTCCAGAGGGGCTCGTAGGGTTCCGTTGAAATCTGTAGGCTTCCCTAGGGGCCCGTGGAGTCCCGTAGATTTCCGCAGGGACCTGTAGGGTTGTGTAAGTGCCCGCAGGGGTTGGTAGGAGCTTGTAGGGTGCCATAAGTTTCCAGAGGGTTGTGTAGGGTTCCGTAGGGGCCTGTGGTGTTCCCTAGGGGCCTCTAGAGTCTCCTACAGTTCCGTAGGGTCCTGTAGGTTTCCATAAGCGCCCGCAGAGGTCTGAAGGGGCCCGTACTGTTCCATACGGATCCATAGGGCTCCGTAGAGCTTCGTAAGTGCCCTAGAAGCCTGTAGAGTACCGCAGGAGCCAGTAGTGTTCTGTAGGGGCCCGTAGGGTTCCTTCCATAGGGGCTGGCAGTGTTCCGTAGGGTCCTCTAGGGTTGAGTAAGTGCCCGCAGGAGTCTGTAGGAATCCGTGGGATTCTGTAAGGTTCTGGAGGGTTCTGCAGGGTTCCGTAGGGGCCCGTAGAGTTCCGTAGTGGCTGGTAAAGTTCCCTAGGGCCCTGTACCGTTCCGTAACTGCCTGCAAGGGTCTTTAGGCTTCCGTAGGGGCTGGTAGGGTTCCATAAAGTTCCGTGGGTTCCTGCAGAGTTCTGCAAGTGCCCGCAAGGGCCTGTAGGGGCGCACAGTGTTTCTGTCAGGTTCCGTAGAGTTCCGTAGGGGCCATAGGTTTCCGTAGTGGCTGGTAGTACTGCGTAGGGGTCTGTAGGGTTCCGTAGGGGTCTGTGGGGTTCCGTAGGCACCTGCAGTGTTCTGTAGGAGCCCATAGGGTTTTAGTGAGGTTCCGTTGTGTTGCTAAGGATCTTGTAGAGTGCTGTCGGGTCCTGGAGTATTCTGTAGGGTTCCAGAGGGGCTCGTAGGGTTCCGTCGAAATCTGTAGGCTTCCCTAAGGGCCCGTGGAGTCCCGTAGATTTCCGTAGGGGCCTGTAGGGTTGTGTAAGTGCCCGCAGGGGTTGGTAGGAGCTTGTAGGGTGCCATAAGTTTCCAGAGGGTTGTGTAGGGTTCCGTAGGGGCCTGTGGTGTTCCCTAGGGGCCTGTAGAGTTTCATACGGTTCCGTAGGGGCCTGTGGTGTTCCCTAGGGGCCTCTAGAGT
The DNA here is from genome assembly GCF_964106895.1 of Numenius arquata. Classification (NCBI taxonomy): domain Eukaryota; kingdom Metazoa; phylum Chordata; class Aves; order Charadriiformes; family Scolopacidae; genus Numenius; species Numenius arquata. The sequence continues at coordinate 34,678 of NW_027414575.1, forward strand.
CTCGTACGGTTCCGTAGGGGCCTGTAGTGTTCCCTCGGGGCCTCTAGAGTCTCGTACAGTTCCGTAGGGTCCTGTAGGTTTCCATAAGCGCCCGCAGAGGTCTGAAGGGGCCCGTACTGTTCCGTAAGGATCCATAGGGCTCCGTAGAGCTTCGTAGGTTCCCTAGAGGCCTGTAGAGTACCGCAGGAGCCAGTAGTGTTCTGTAGGGGCCCGTAAGGTTCCTTCCGTAGGGGCTGGCAGTGTTCCGTAGGGGCCTGTAGGGTTGTGTAAGTGCCCGCAGCAGTCTGTAGGAGTCTGTGGGATTCTGTAAGGTTCTGGAGGGTTCTGCAGGGTTCTGTAGGGGCCCGTAGAGTTCCGTAGTGGCTGGTAAAGTTCCGTAGGGCCCTGTGGGGTTCTGTATGGACCTGTAGGGTTCCTTAGGGGCCTGCAGGCTTCTGTAAGTGCCCGCAGGTGTCTGTAGGGTTCCGTAGGGGTCTGTAGGGTTCCGTAGGCGCCTGCAGTGTTCTGTAGGAGCCGATAGGGTTTTAGTGAGGTTCCGTTGTGTTGCTAAGGGTCTTGTAGAGTGCTGTCGGGTCCTGGAGTATTCTGTAGGGTTCCAGAGGGGCTTGTAGGGTTCCGTCGAAATCTGTAGGCTTCCCTAGGGGCCCATGGAGTCCCGTAGATTTCCGTAGGGACCTGTAGGGTTGTCTAAGTGCCCGCAGGGGTTGGTAGGAGCTTGTAGGGTGCCATAAGTTTCCAGAGGGTTGTGTAGGGTTCCGTAGGGGCCTGTGGTGTTCCCTAGGGGCCTGTAGAGTCTCGTACGGTTCCGTAGGGGCCTGTGGTGTTCCCTAGGGGCCTGTAGAGTCTCGTACAGTTCCGTAGGGGCCTGTAGTGTTCCCTAGGGGCCTCTAGAGTCTCGTACAGTTCCGTAGGGTCCTGTAGGTTTCCATAAGCGCCCGCAGAGGTCTGAAGGGGCCCGTACTGTTCCGTAAGGATCCATAGGGCTCCGTAGAGCTTCGTAGGTGCCCTAGAGGCCTGTAGAGTACCGCAGGAGCCAGTAGTGTTCTGTAGGGGCCCGTAAGGTTCCTTCCATAGGGGCTGGCAGTGTTCCGTAGGGTCCTCTAGGGTTGAGTAAGTGCCCGCAGCAGTCTGTAGGAGTCTGTGGGATTCTGTAAGGTTCTGGAGGGTTCTGCAGGGTTCCGTAGGGGCCCGTAGAGTTCCGTAGTGGCTGGTAACGTTCCCTAGGGCCCTGTGGGGTTCTGTATGGACCTGTAGGGTTCTGTAGGGGCCTGCAGGGTTCTGTAAGTGCCCACAGGTGTCTGTAGGGTTCCGTAGGGGTCTGTAGGGTTCCGTAGGCGCCTGCAGTGTTCTGTAGGAGCCGATAGGGTTTTAGTGAGGTTCCGTTGTGTTGCTAAGGGTCTTGTAGAGTGCTGTCGGGTCCTGGAGTATTCTGTAGGGTTCCAGAGGGGCTTGTAGGGTTCCGTTGAAATCTGTAGGCTTCCCTAAGGGCCCGTGGAGTCCCGTAGATTTCCGTAGGGACCTGTAGGGTTGTGTAAGTGCCCGCAGGGGTTGGTAAAAGCTTGTAGGGTGCCATAAGTTTCCAGAGGGTTGTGTAGGGTTCCGTAGGGGCCTGTGGTGTTCCCTAGGGGCCTGTAGAGTCTCGTACGGTTCCGTAGGGGCCTGTGGTGTTCCCTAGGGGCCTGTAGAGTCTCGTACAGTTCCGTAGGGGCCTGTAGTGTTCCCTAGGGGCCTCTAGAGTCTCGTACAGTTCCGTAGGGTCCTGTAGGTTTCCATAAGCGCCCGCAGAGGTCTGAAGGGGCCCGTACTGTTCCGTAAGGATCCATAGGGCTCCGTAGAGCTTCGTAGGTTCCCTAGAGGCCTGTAGAGCACCGCAGGAGCCAGTAGTGTTCTGTAGGGGCCCGTAAGGTTCCTTCCGTAGGGGCTGGCAGTGTTCCGTAGGGGCCTGTAGGGTTGTGTAAGTGCCCGCAGCAGTCTGTAGGAGTCTGTGGGATTCTGTAAGGTTCTGGAGGGTTCTGCAGGGTTCTGTAGGGGCCCGTAGAGTTCCGTAGTGGCTGGTAAAGTTCCGTAGGGCCCTGTGGGGTTCTGTATGGACCTGTAGGGTTCCTTAGGGGCCTGCAGGGTTCTGTAAGTGCCCGCAGGTGTCTGTAGGGTTCCGTAGGGGTCTGTAGGGTTCCGTAGGCGCCTGCAGTGTTCTGTAGGAGCCCATAGGGTTTTAGTGAGGTTCCGTTGTGTTGCTAAGGGTCTTGTAGAGTGCTGTCGGGTCCTGGAGTATTCTGTAGGGTTCCAGAGGGGCTCGTAGGGTTCCGTTGAAATCTGTAGGCTTCCCTAAGGGCCCGTGGAGTCCCGTAGAATTCCATAGGGACCTGTAGGGTTGTGTAAGTGCCCGCAGGGGTTGGTAGGAGCTTGTAGCGTGCCATAAGTTTCCAGAGGGTTGTGTAGGGTTCCGTAGGGGCCTGTGGTGTTCCCTAGGGGCCTGTAGAGTCTCGTACAGTTCCGTAGGGTCCTGTAGGTTTCCATAAGCGCCCGCAGCGGTCTGAAGGGGCCCGTACTGTTCCGTAAGGATCCATAGGGTTCCGTAGAGCTTCGTAGGTTCCCTAGAGGCCTGTAGAGTACCGCAGGAGCCAGTAGTGTTCTGTAGGGGCCCGTAAGGTTCCTTCCGTAGGGGCTGGCAGTGTTCCGTAGGGTCCTCTAGGGTTGAGTAAGTGCCCGCAGGAGTCTGTAGGAATCCGTGGGATTCTGTAAGGTTCTGGAGGGTTCTGCAGGGTTCCGTAGGGGCCCGTAGAGTTCCGTAGTGGCTGGTAAAGTTCCCTAGGGCCCTGTACCGTTCCGTAACTGCCTGCAAGGGTCTTTAGGCTCCCGTAGGGGCTGGTAGGGTTCCATAAAGTTCCGTGGGTTCCTGCAGAGTTCTGCAAGTGCCCGCAAGGGCCTGTAGGGGCGCACAGTGTTTCTGTCAGGTTCCGTAGAGTTCCGTAGGGGCCATAGGTTTCCGTAGTGGCTGGTAGTATTCCGTAGGGGTCTGTAGGGTTCCGTAAGGGTCTGTAGGGTTCCGTAGGCACCTGCAGTGTTCTGTAGGAGCCCATAGGGTTTTAGTGAGGTTCCGTTGTGTTGCTAAGGGTCTTGTAGAGTGCTGTCGGGTCCTGGAGTATTCTGTAGGGTTCCAGAGGGGCTCGTAGGGTTCCGTCGAAATCTGTAGGCTTCCCTAGGGGCCCGTGGAGTCCCGTAGATTTCCGTAGGGGCCTGTAGGGTTGTGTAAGTGCTCGCAGGGGTTGGTAGGAGGTTGTAGGGTGCCATAAGTTTCCAGAGGGTTGTGTAGGGTTCCGTAGGGGCCTGTGGTGTTCCCTAGGGGCCTGTAGAGTCTCGTACGGTTCCGTAGGGGCCTGTGGTGTTCCCTAGGGGCCTGTAGAGTCTCGTACAGTTCCGTAGGGTCCTGTAGGTTTCCATAAGCGCCCGCAGAGGTCTGAAGGGGCCCGTACTGTTCCGTAAGGATCCATAGGGCTCCGTAGAGCTTCGTAGGTTCCCTAGAGGCCTGTAGAGTACCGCAGGAGCCAGTAGTGTTCTGTAGGGGCCCGTAAGGTTCCTTCCGTAGGGGCTGGCAGTGTTCCGTAGGGGCCTGTAGGGTTGTGTAAGTGCCCGCAGCAGTCTGTAGGAGTCTGTGGGATTCTGTAAGGTTCTGGAGGGTTCTGCAGGGTTCTGTAGGGGCCCGTAGAGTTCCGTAGTGGCTGGTAAAGTTCCGTAGGGCCCTGTGGGGTTCTGTATGGACCTGTAGGGTTCCTTAGGGGCCTGCAGGCTTCTGTAAGTGCCCGCAGGTGTCTGTAGGGTTCCGTAGGGGTCTGTAGGGTTCCGTAGGCGCCTGCAGTGTTCTGTAGGAGCCGATAGGGTTTTAGTGAGGTTCCGTTGTGTTGCTAAGGGTCTTGTAGAGTGCTGTCGGGTCCTGGAGTATTCTGTAGGGTTCCAGAGGGGCTTGTAGGGTTCCGTCGAAATCTGTAGGCTTCCCTAGGGGCCCATGGAGTCCCGTAGATTTCCGTAGGGACCTGTAGGGTTGTCTAAGTGCCCGCAGGGGTTGGTAGGAGCTTGTAGGGTGCCATAAGTTTCCAGAGGGTTGTGTAGGGTTCCGTAGGGGCCTGTGGTGTTCCCTAGGGGCCTGTAGAGTCTCGTACGGTTCCGTAGGGGCCTGTGGTGTTCCCTAGGGGCCTGTAGAGTCTCGTACAGTTCCGTAGGGGCCTGTAGTGTTCCCTAGGGGCCTCTAGAGTCTCGTACAGTTCCGTAGGGTCCTGTAGGTTTCCATAAGCGCCCGCAGAGGTCTGAAGGGGCCCGTACTGTTCCGTAAGGATCCATAGGGCTCCGTAGAGCTTCGTAGGTGCCCTAGAGGCCTGTAGAGTACCGCAGGAGCCAGTAGTGTTCTGTAGGGGCCCGTAGGGTTCCTTCCATAGGGGCTGGCAGTGTTCCGTAGGGTCCTCTAGGGTTGAGTAAGTGCCCGCAGCAGTCTGTAGGAATCCGTGGGATTCTGTAAGGTTCTGGAGGGTTCTGCAGGGTTCCGTAGGGGCCCGTAGAGTTCCGTAGTGGCTGGTAACGTTCCCTAGGGCCCTGTGGGGTTCTGTATGGACCTGTAGGGTTCTGTAGGGGCCTGCAGGGTTCTGTAAGTGCCCACAGGTGTCTGTAGGGTTCCGTAGGGGTCTGTAGGGTTCCGTAGGCGCCTGCAGTGTTCTGTAGGAGCCGATAGGGTTTTAGTGAGGTTCCGTTGTGTTGCTAAGGGTCTTGTAGAGTGCTGTCGGGTCCTGGAGTATTCTGTAGGGTTCCAGAGGGGCTTGTAGGGTTCCGTTGAAATCTGTAGGCTTCCCTAGGGGCCCGTGGAGTCCCGTAGATTTCCGTAGGGACCTGTAGGGTTGTCTAAGTGCCCGCAGGGGTTGGTAAAAGCTTGTAGGGTGCCATAAGTTTCCAGAGGGTTGTGTAGGGTTCCGTAGGGGCCTGTGGTGTTCCCTAGGGGCCTGTAGAGTCTCGTACGGTTCCGTAGGGGCCTGTGGTGTTCCCTAGGGGCCTGTAGAGTCTCGTACAGTTCCGTAGGGGCCTGTAGTGTTCCCTAGGGGCCTCTAGAGTCTCGTACAGTTCCGTAGGGTCCTGTAGGTTTCCATAAGCGCCCGCAGAGGTCTGAAGGGGCCCGTACTGTTCCGTAAGGATCCATAGGGCTCCCTAGAGCTTCGTAGGTTCCCTAGAGGCCTGTAGAGCACCGCAGGAGCCAGTAGTGTTCTGTAGGGGCCCGTAAGGTTCCTTCCGTAGGGGCTGGCAGTGTTCCGTAGGGGCCTGTAGGGTTGTGTAAGTGCCCGCAGCAGTCTGTAGGAGTCTGTGGGATTCTGTAAGGTTCTGGAGGGTTCTGCAGGGTTCTGTAGGGGCCCGTAGAGTTCCGTAGTGGCTGGTAAAGTTCCGTAGGGCCCTGTGGGGTTCTGTATGGACCTGTAGGGTTCCTTAGGGGCCTGCAGGGTTCTGTAAGTGCCCGCAGGTGTCTGTAGGGTTCCGTAGGGGTCTGTAGGGTTCCGTAGGCGCCTGCAGTGTTCTGTAGGAGCCCATAGGGTTTTAGTGAGGTTCCGTTGTGTTGCTAAGGGTCTTGTAGAGTGCTGTCGGGTCCTGGAGTATTCTGTAGGGTTCCAGAGGGGCTCGTAGGGTTCCGTTGAAATCTGTAGGCTTCCCTAAGGGCCCGTGGAGTCCCGTAGAATTCCATAGGGACCTGTAGGGTTGTGTAAGTGCCCGCAGGGGTTGGTAGGAGGTTGTAGGGTGCCATAAGTTTCCAGAGGGTTGTGTAGGGTTCCGTAGGGGCCTGTGGTGTTCCCTAGGGGCCTCTAGAGTCTCGTACAGTTCCGTAGGGTCCTGTAGGTTTCCATAAGCGCCCGCAGAGGTCTGAAGGGGCCCGTACTGTTCCGTAAGGATCCATAGGGTTCCGTAGAGCTTCGTAGGTTCCCTAGAGGCCTGTAGAGTACCGCAGGAGCCAGTAGTGTTCTGTAGGGGCCCGTAAGGTTCCTTCCGTAGGGGCTGGCAGTGTTCCGTAGGGTCCTCTAGGGTTGAGTAAGTGCCCGCAGGAGTCTGTAGGAATCCGTGGGATTCTGTAAGGTTCTGGAGGGTTCTGCAGGGTTCCGTAGGGGCCCGTAGAGTTCCGTAGTGGCTGGTAAAGTTCCCTAGGGCCCTGTACCGTTCCGTAACTGCCTGCAAGGGTCTTTAGGCTCCCGTAGGGGCTGGTAGGGTTCCATAAAGTTCCGTGGGTTCCTGCAGAGTTCTGCAAGTGCCCGCAAGGGCCTGTAGGGGCGCACAGTGTTTCTGTCAGGTTCCGTAGAGTTCCGTAGGGGCCATAGGTTTCCGTAGTGGCTGGTAGTATTCCGTAGGGGTCTGTAGGGTTCCGTAAGGGTCTGTAGGGTTCCGTAGGCGCCTGCAGTGTTCTGTAGGAGCCCATAGGGTTTTAGTGAGGTTCCGTTGTGTTGCTAAGGGTCTTGTAGAGTGCTGTCGGGTCCTGGAGTATTCTGTAGGGTTCCAGAGGGGCTCGTACAGTTCCGTCGAAATCTGTAGGCTTCCCTAGGGGCCCGTGGAGTCCCGTAGATTTCCGTAGGGGCCTGTAGGGTTGTGTAAGTGCTCGCAGGGGTTGGTAGGAGGTTGTAGGGTGCCATAAGTTTCCAGAGGGTTGTGTAGGGTTCCGTAGGGGCCTGTGGTGTTCCCTAGGGGCCTGTAGAGTCTCGTACGGTTCCGTAGGGGCCTGTGGTGTTCCCTAGGGGCCTGTAGAGTCTCGTACAGTTCCGTAGGGTCCTGTAGGTTTCCATAAGCGCCCGCAGAGGTCTGAAGGGGCCCGTACTGTTCCGTAAGGATCCATAGGGCTCCGTAGAGCTTCGTAGGTTCCCTAGAGGCCTGTAGAGTACCGCAGGAGCCAGTAGTGTTCTGTAGGGGCCCGTAAGGTTCCTTCCATAGGGGCTGGCAGTGTTCCGTAGGGGCCTGTAGGGTTGTGTAAGTGCCCGCAGCAGTCTGTAGGAGTCTGTGGGATTCTGTAAGGTTATGGAGGGTTCTGCAGGGTTCCGTAGGGGCCCGTAGAGTTCCGTAGTGGCTGGTAAAGTTCTGTAGGGCCCTGTGGGGTTCTGTATGGACCTGTAGGGTTCCTTAGGGGCCTGCAGGCTTCTGTAAGTGCCCGCAGGTGTCTGTAGGGTTCCGTAGGGGTCTGTAGGGTTCCGTAGGCACCTGCAGTGTTCTGTAGGAGCCCATGGGATTTTAGTGAGGTTCCGTTGTGTTGCTAAGGGTCTTGTAGAGTGCTGTCGGGTCCTGGAGTATTCTGTAGGGTTCCAGAGGGGCTCGTAGGGTTCCGTTGAAATCTGTAGGCTTCCCTAAGGGCCCGTGGAGTCCCGTAGATTTCCGTAGGGACCTGTAGGGTTGTGTAAGTGCCCGCAGGGGTTGGTAGGAGGTTGTAGGGTGCCATAAGTTTCCAGAGGGTTGTGTAGGGTTCCGTAGGGGCCTGTGGTGTTCCCTAGGGGCCTCTAGAGTCTCGTACAGTTCCGTAGGGTCCTGTAGGTTTCCATAAGCGCCCGCAGAGGTCTGAAGGGGCCCGTACTGTTCCATAAGGATCCATAGGGTTCCGTAGAGCTTCGTAGGTTCCCTAGAGGCCTGTAGAGTACCGCAGGAGCCAGTAGTGTTCTGTAGGGGCCCGTAAGGTTCCTTCCATAGGGGCTGGCAGTGTTCCGTAGGGTCCTCTAGGGTTGAGTAAGTGCCCGCAGGAGTCTGTAGGAATCCGTGGGATTCTGTAAGGTTCTGGAGGGTTCTGCAGGGTTCCGTAGGGGCCCGTAGAGTTCCGTAGTGGCTGGTAAAGTTCCCTAGGGCCCTGTACCGTTCCGTAACTGCCTGCAAGGGTCTTTAGGCTCCCGTAGGGGCTGGTAGGGTTCCATAAAGTTCCGTGGGTTCCTGCAGAGTTCTACAAGTGCCCGCAAGGGCCTGTAGGGGCGCACAGTGTTTCTGTCAGGTTCCGTAGAGTTCCGTAGGGGCCATAGGTTTCCGTAGTGGCTGGTAGTATTCTGTAGGGGTCTGTAGGGTTCCGTAGGGGTCTGTAGGGTTCCGTAGGCGCCTGCAGTGTTCTGTAGGAGCCCATAGGGTTTTAGTGAGGTTCCGTTGTGTTGCTAAGGATCTTGTAGAGTGCTGTCGGGTCCTGGAGTATTCTGTAGGGTTCCAGAGGGGCTCGTAGGGTTCCGTTGAAATCTGTAGGCTTCCCTAAGGGCCCGTGGAGTCCCGTAGAATTCCATAGGGACCTGTAGGGTTGTGTAAGTGCCCGCAGGGGTTGGTAGGAGCTTGTAGGGTGCCATAAGTTTCCAGAGGGTTGTGTAGGGTTCCGTAGGGGCCTGTGGTGTTCCCTAGGGGCCTCTAGAGTCTCGTACAGTTCCGTAGGGTCCTGTAGGTTTCCATAAGCGCCCGCAGAGGTCTGAAGGGGCCCGTACTGTTCCGTAAGGATCCATAGGGTTCCGTAGAGCTTCGTAGGTTCCCTAGAGGCCTGTAGAGTACCGCAGGAGCCAGTAGTGTTCTGT